>NW_016107473.1:0-141934 GCF_001604975.1 Cebus imitator
TTTTTTTTTTTCTGTCTTCACCAGCATCTAACACCCAGTATGAATCTTAGCAAGTGTTCGGTAAATGATTTTCAGTGAACTTTAAACGTTAATTAACTGCACAAAGTATTTGAAAAGAACCAGATGAGTTGCAGACTTGGGGCAGGATGTTTGGAGGGATCTTTGTGTCTGTAACTGCTGGGAAAATCCAATGGAGGGGCTAGGATTGATGCAGAACTTTCCATGTCATGGAACTTTTTTTAAAAACATTAGTTGTATTATTTAACTTTCAGATCAATCCCACGAGATGATGCATTGCCAGTTTACAAATGACAAAACTGAAGTTCAAAGCTTTCTCCCTACTTTTCCTCAGTGAGTAAGATAGATAACTGCGATTCAAATCCACTTCTTCCAAATTTCAAAATCTTTGCTCCTCTCATTTTTTGTAACTGCCAGTTGTGATTAACAGGCCAAAGGGAAACGGGGAGAATATTCCGAACACAGGGGAGGCGCCATGGCCAAATTATGCAGAAGGAAGAAGAATGTTTCTTTCTTCTTTTTGCATAAGAAGAGAATTATGTATTGAGGTCAGCCTGGAAGGGGTGGGGGCTGTTTTATAAAACAGAAGAAACTAATGAGAAGTTAAATTGGAAAAACCTTGACTTCAAAAGGTATTTTGAGTAGTTTGATAAACAATGCTCTTTGAATGTGCCTTAATTTTGCTGAATTTCAATACAGAGTAAGTGGTATTATAGCAAGTGTTCATTTTATAAATAGATATTTTAATGTTTGCCCTCTCCCTTTTATGAGATAATTATTGTTTGATTATCTGGAAAAATGGTATGCTATTGTTCTTACTATATTAAAAGAAAAACTTGAAAATTTGTCTTATAAAAATATAATTCATAGTTTGCCATTTATTTCCTTTATTCATTTTATTGCTACTGCTACAGATAACATTGAAGTAAACAATGTTTTTCATTTTCTTTGAAAAATTGTTTAGAAAAGTTATTCTATTCAATCTCAGAGGGTAGAATAATGGCTTGCTTTTTCTCTGAATGCCTTTGTCTAACATAGGAAACACAAAAGAAGCACAAATGAGTTGATTGTCTTGGTACCCATTTTAGGAAGCTCATTATTAGTAAATTCATTATTATAGAGGAATTTCAAAAAATAGGGTATTTAAGGGTCACTTAAATAAATGGATCATGGTAATTAGACATTTTTGGAAAGATAATGTATTTGTCACATGCATTTAGATGAGTTTATTTAATAAATATCCCCAGGAGATGTTAGTTCCTCTTGTAATATCCTCATGATAGGTTTCCATACATATCCTGAGGATATTAGGGAATTTCCTGTTCTGTTAACGAGCTGCTCCAAATTTTCTTCATTTCAGAACCGACAGAGATCTCATCCCAGCCTTAATGACTATTTAAAGAATACTGACTGGAGTAGGTGATTAGCAACAGGAAATAGGATTTATGTAATTGAAATTTATCTTGGGTCAAAAGAGACAGAGAAAAGAGAAAAGAAGTTTGCAAGATCTAACAGTTTTTAACTTGCTATTGAAAATAAAAAACTGAAAAGGGATATCTCTGCTCTTAATCAGTGCTATTACCTTGCTTCACTTAAATCTCCATTTTAACCTACAGTTTTTAATACTGGTTCATGTAGGCAAGGCAATTTCATTGTGCTCTCAAAGTGGGCCAGTCACCATAGCCTGTAAAAGTCCTGGAATTTATTAAATGGATTGAAAGAATGTATTGATACAAGTCATTCATCGAGCAATTAATCCATAGCACGTAATCACATGTGGCATTTTTCAGAGGAACACTGTCTAAAAACATGTAAAGCAAACAAATATGTTTTGTTTTCATATCCACATAGTTATAAGTCAAATTGCAGAACTAAACTTTGACCAATGCAATGACAATATAAAATGTATATGATCCAAAAATGGAAAATAAAACATAAGAAAGTAGTAAGGTTTATTATAAGTGTGGATGGTAACATGTTGAGAATAAGTTCAGACTAGAATCAAATCAAATCAAATTCAAATAAGACAGTGCACGTAAAATCGCTTGATGCACTTTACAACCTTCACAAACGTGAATTAAATGTCTTAAATCTTGGTCAGCTTCAAGCAGGCACATATAAATAGACAAAATTATACAAGAGAAATCATTATTACTTTTATTTCTCAAATTCAATCATTCAGATCCTTTGATGATCATTCTGGAAAGATGAGAGATAGGACACAGAATTTCTACATCAATTGAAGTAAGAAAAATAGCAATTCAAGGGCTTTTTCATGTGCTGCCATTGAGATAATTTGAAGGAAAAGTGCAGGCTAAAAGGACTCAAGGTGGGATTCTCCCAGCAAAATGCAGAAATAGAGATGGCTGACTGCAGGCAGGATGTAATAACGGAACACACAGAATTTCGGGTGTGTGTCAGACCTTTTTAAATCCTCCTACCCTGCTTGCAGGCCATGACTTTGATAGATTATTTAATCTCTCACAGCTTCAGTTTCTTAATCTCTACAAAACCAAAGTGACATCATGGCAAACAGAGAACAAGAGTTAGCATTTTCCTCTTTTTTAAGCCTACCCATTATACCACATATAACCACCAGAAAACAATTATTAACTGAGCTTAAACTGTTTATGAGACATACTGCAGTACAATTCTTAGCAGTCTCCCAAAGTCAGAAAAATAGGGAAATGTATTTATGAAGGTCCAGGGTCTGGATGACTTTAAGGTAGAGAAGTGCTAGAAATGGGTAGGGTTTATTTTGATTGCTAAACTTAGCAGTGAGACAATCTTGAAAGGAGTCTTGAGAAGCAAACTGTTCATCTTGATAATAAGTTGTTTAGGTCAGTTTAGCAACAAAAGGTACAGAGAAGTTATTTCCCATTGTTCAAAACCCCGTGCTCTTACTCAGTGGTGTAGGTCAGGACCAAGTCTTCTCTCTCAAATACTGCTGACACTTTGGCTACCCATAAACCACATTCTTGACCTGAAGCCATCATGTGGGCATAGTGGATCTCAACATGTCAACAGAGAGTTGAAGAGGATGTTCCCAGAGGATGGATAGAGAGCAACAATAAAAAGAAAAAAGAAAAAGAAAATACAAAAAAAGAAACAGGAGAAATGAAGAATAGTTTGTAATAATAAAGGATAAAATCCATGATGAATGTCTAATAGAAATGTACCAAATAACTGTAGCATTTTTGTAGCAAAACCTAATGTAACTACAACAAGAAAGAGTCAGAAATTATGTTAGGAATCTAGGCTATGCTATTCTTCCATGGCCAATAACTTATGAGAAAACAGAAGAAAAATTATTAGTAACACTCGGAAGTAGAAACCATACAAGTCCTCTTGAAACAATATATTAGGCCATAAAGAATGCATTAATAAATTTAAAAATTATCTGATCAGGTATAATTTAAGCTAAAAATAATAATGAATGTGAGCAACAAAAGTTAAAAAAAAATACTACTATGCCTGAGGAAAATTTAACATCTCTGTTTAAAGAAATTTTGGGTCTTAAGAAATCAAATTGCTAACAGTCTTCAAAATCCGCTTAAAGATACAGCTAAATCAGTGCTCATAGGAAAAATCTATCATAAAGAAATCTATTTTATAATAATAAAAATATTCAAAATCTTTAATCATTCAGTACAAGAAATTACAAAATGTAAGAAAGGACATTAGAAGGAATAAATTAAGGTTAAAAACAATAGAAATAGAAATCATAAAAACTATAAAACTATTACATAATTACAGGAGTGCATTGCAGAATTATACAAAGCATTTGCTTTAAAGTCAGGAATAAGGAGTCCCTGTTATATATTACACACTGTAAGTTAATCTGATATGGAGTTATGATTTAAGGCAACTAGATAACAAAAATAACTTTATAGAAAAAAATACTATGTTGCTGAAGGCAAAAATGCGATGTGAGGCTCCATAATTGAAGCCCAACCTATTTCTCTTTCCCTATGTTAAACAATGCTGGGACCAAGCAATAATAACTTATCTGCATGCTCCAGAATTACTGGCTCCTGAAAGATAAGACTAGCAAAGACCTAAACAACTTATTATCAAGACGAACAGTTTGCTTCCCAAGACTCCCTTCAAGATTGTCTCACTGCTAAGTTTAGCAATCAAAGTAAACTCTGCCCATTTCTAGCACTTCTCTGCCTTAAATTACTCCATTATTGAGGGAAGATATAACTACATATCAATTATCAGTATGGATGGAATGCTTTGAAAGCCCTTCCTTAACGAATTTAGAGATGAAAGTCAGTCTTCTTTGGCTATCTGGGGCTGGATTAGGTCTCTAAAGCCACAAAATGAAAAGTGTATTTAAAGCAAGAAATTTATTCAAGAGAAAAAAGATCTTGGAAAACCTTAAATTGCCCTGGAGCAAATTTTTAATAATGAGAAGAATCAGATTGATTCTCTAGGTAAACACTCGAAAGATGAAAAATTTGGCTGCTGTTCTTAGAGAAGACAATACAGATGGTAAGAATGTGGAATTGAGTATATAGAAGGTATCTAATGGGAATCTCTTACACAATAAATCCAGAGGAGTTATGAGAGGTGGAGTTAAATTCTTGTTTATACAATCTCAAAGAAAGAAAAAAGAAAATATACATGAAATTAACTGAAGAAACTAAAATCATCAATGCACTTAAATGAAAAGTCACCAAACCAAGAACACTTCCAAGGCAGTCTGAAGGACTCTTTCCAGAGTCCTTCAGCTGTAGTGTAAGTGGAGCACATTGCAGATGATACTTCATTTGCCCTGGAAAGTTTCCTTGGGCCTTAGTGGATAGGCTCACCATGAGGTGAGCCTCACTTAGTCTTCTGTTGCCTCTTGCTGCCTATCTATAAAAAATAAATCTATTTCATGTAGCTTGTGTCTGAGAGTGTTCTGTCTTATCAGACTTAGTAACCAGTGAACAGAGAACCTGCTTTTCATAGACCACGTTTTTAATAAAGGTATCTACAGCCATAAATTTATCTTGAGCAGTGCTTCAACTATGCCCCATATGTTTTGTTAGCATATCTTCATTTTTTGTTATATCAAATTATTTTCTAATTTCCCTTGTGATTTATTTGGTGCATTCACTATTTAGGAGTGTGTTGTTAATTTCCACATATTTGTTAATTTCCCAAGATCCTTGTGGGTTTATTTCTAATTTCATTCCATCATACTCAGAGACATACTTCACATGTTTTCAATTCGTTTACATTTATTCAGATTGCTAATGACCTAGCATGTATCCTATCCTGGAGAATGTTCTATGTATACTTGAGAAGAATGTGTTCTGCTATTGTTGGGTCGTATATTCTATAGATACTGTATGTCAGGCCCGTTTTGCTCATAGCGATGTTCAGGTCTTCTACTTATTTGTTAATTTTCTGCTAGGTTGTTTCCTCCATTATTAAAAGTTGATTGTTAAAGAATTCAACTATTATTCTTGACTTTTGATTTGACTTCTCATCTACCTACGTGCATTTGAACTGTCTATCATACTCCCACAATCCTTGTGGTTTAAAAAGCAGGCTTCTAATGGCCATGTCTGAACAGTGTCACTGAGCCTCATTCACCACCCATGGTTTAGAAGAGATCAGCAGTGAACCTTCAAACACAAACTGGTTCAAGTAATTAGTTTCTTTCTTGAGGAATTGGACTAGGGAATTTTTCAATGAAACAAAGAATGACTTACACAAAAAGGAAACTCAGAAAGACTGACATTAACTGAACTTACACACAAAAAAAGAGAACAAACATGTGCATGGAAAATATCTACTGGTTACTTTTAGCCCTCTAGTCTCCAGCTTAGGCTGTTCTTGGGGCCCAATTAAAACTCAGGCTTTCGGTTTCATGGAACACCCTCTGAGCACCATAAATACTGGCACCATTTTACTTACACTGGCCTCAGGAGATTTCTATTATTCTCAACCTGAAAAGGCCAATAAATACGTATACAGTGAAAATGTCTCTGTTGTAATATAATTAACAGTCCAGCAGAAAAATAATACCTGGGCCAAATTGAAGATATCACGTGTAACTGGCATTCGGAAAGAATTTCGGGGTTGAGAGAAATGGAAAAAATTCTGTGAATAAAAACTTTCCAGCAAGACATTTAAATCCAGAAAATTAGCCTAAGAAAATCAGGGATAGGTAAAAAACATATATACAACTAGATCATATTCACATTATTTATCATTGTAAAGAATGTCCCAAAATTGGAAATCATTTACATGTTCAATATTATGGAATTCATCAAATATTGTAAATTACCTGGCATTCCTATATTTTAAAAAAGTTGCAATTATAAATGTTTTATGCAGATCCACCTACCTAAATATGGAAGAATTTCTGTGAATTATCAAAGGAAATAATGAAAATCATTTTGTAAACATTTCTATTTTTACAAGAAATGCTGTGTGTGCACACATTTGTGTATGTGAATTGAAAAATATCGGACGGATATACAGCAATGCATCATGAGTTATTATTTCCTGGTTGGTGAATAAAAGGTAATTTTACTAGCATTTTTAAAAATTGGTATTATTTATGGTAAACATGTACTAACATAATTATAAGAAATAATCTATTCCATCTTAAGAAAAAAAGAAAGTAATGTATCTGACCAAATAAAATATTTTATGCTGAGAAGAAGGCCATAAAATCTCAAGCATTATGAGTTAAATCTGGAATGGAGTCAAAGGTCAAATCTTGAGGGTCCGGGAAAGGCCTCATTGCCAGGTAATGACAAAGAACTGCTAAGAATCAGGTTATTTCTCTCTTAGTAATTGCTCTAGACAAGTAAGCAGGGCAGTCTGGTAAAGGGTAGAAAAAGAAGTTCACGTTTGATAAATCGATTTTTATTATTGAAGATCATGAAAAAAATGTTTAGATTTTCTTCCTGGAAAAAAAGTGATAGGCATGCTTTGCCGCATTGTCTTAGCAATTTATATCACCCTTTTTTCCCCTGCAGATCCTCCCAGTGTCCTTTTGTATTCCCTTTGTCCTTTTCCTTGCCCTGTTCTGTGTTGCACCCTTCCAACAGAAACCAAAACAAGGGCCTCGAGCTTGTTATTTGGCTGATCAGAAGCCTGGCAGGAAGGCAAAGTGGGTGGAATGTGAGAGTGTCCACTCCGCAGGCAGGCTTCGCTCCGCCTGAGGAAGGACCCTACTTCTCTTCACACAGCATGTGTATGCTTCTCCTTACCCCTTCCAGTCTAAGCATGGACATTCACCCCATCACCAGTTCTGCACTGATTGCCCCGGGATTCCCAACCCTCTGCCTTCACCTTACTAAATAGCCACTTGATTAAACTCGCCTCAAATTCCCCAGTGTGTAACTAAAAGAGTATAACTACATTGTTCGTAACACAAAGGATTAATGCTTGAGGGGATGGATACCTCATTCTCTATGATGTGCCTGTATCAAAACATCTCATGTACCCCATAAATACATACACCTACTATGTACCCACAAAAATTAAAATTTTTAATTTTTTAAAAAAATATAATATAAAATTACTGCAGTGCCCTCATCAATACAGATACTTATCTGCAAAACAGATGAGCAGGATCTATGGCCCTGTTCTTCATGCAAAATGATGACTTCATTAAATAGTATTTCATCAGCTTTACGGTTGCTCGTGGAATGTAATCACAAATGGACCTGCAGTGGACCTTGTCAGTGTTCTACATGTAACTCTCACATCTATTTGCTTATGTCTTTCATTTATGTTCTCTGAGGTAGCACGTGCTCTCTTACTTGGAGACCTACCTCCATCTGCCAGAACTCTTTTGACTACACACAGCAGAAGGCAAACATGCCTAGAAATGTCCATACCCCATCATGACCGATGGTGCAGTTGTAAATACTTCAGGGCCGTCATCTCTGATGGGGACAAATCTGAGAAGTGACAGGCCTTCTCTCCAGATCCTCTTGGCTGGATGGAGCCACAGCAGTTTCCCATGGAGTCTAACTGTATAATGCAAGCTTGCTTGGATTTCTTCCCTCTCCTTCACTTCCTTTCCCATCCTGTTTCAGGTTCCCACCCATCTAGGTGCTTTTCCTGGATATATTTCCTAATAAACCATGTTCACCCAAATCCTCATCTCAGAGTCTGCTTTAGAGCAACCCCAGTCTAAGTCAGGAATCATATGACATGTATTCGTTTTTTAGTATAAAGTGATAGCAAAAATAAAAAATAGTTTTTTAGTATAAAGTGAGAGCAAAAATAAAAAATCTCTTATAACCACTGCAAAAAATATACACATGTCTAAAAAAAGGCCATGTCAGATCAATTTAGTTTTTCGATCATCAATTGTGATTTGATTTAATTAATTTTTAGCCTGGTATCAATTTTCTAAAAAGCGCTGCTCTGGAGAAAAGTGAAAGAGAATCTCTTTCTCTGACATATTTTTAATGTTGACATACTAGATTCTAAAAGCACAGACTCTTTGAACTCTAATGACATCACATTACCCATTGCTAGTGGGTGTGGCATGGACAAGGATAAGGAAATAGCATTCTGCTCGCCTTTCAGAGACCTGGGAAGAAAGTAGTAGGTTCTCAATGAACTAGTTACACTTTGAGAGGTCTCCTGGTAACCATCTGTCCAGTTCCAGGGGGCGGGCTTTCAAACCTGATTTATCTTTAACCTCACCAAGGGAATACAGGCCTCTTTGTAAAATCAGAGTAATGGATGGAGAAGAGACCAAAAAGACACGGTTCATTATCTTCCTATTTCAGTCTTTACTTTGACAAATGAGGTGACCAAGCACAAGAGTGTAGATGGTTTACACAAAACCATTCCGCTGGCTAGCAGAAGAGCAATGGACTTAGATCCATGTGTCCAGCGTTCTAGCTAAGTGAGTTTCTTCAGCTGATACTATTGATTCCACTTTTGAAATTATTCAACTATCCTTCAAGATTCTGAGAGAAATACAAATTTAATCTTTCACCCCTTGTTTTCCTCAAATAAAAAAAAGTGGTGAAATTTAAGTGATGATTTTATTATATCATATTAGAAAGTTAAGTGATGATTTTGTTAATTACCAAAGTTGATTGATGTGGGTTATTTGTAGTCATTAGAAAGTTTACCTTATCCTTTATGAAACTGACTTTAAGGTGAGGGATAGGGGACGGGGATCACCCTCCTTTTTCTCCCAGAATGGCCAAGGTGTCACTATCCCACTTCTAGAAAGGGAGCCACGTGTCACCAACAAATCAACAGTATTAAGGAGATGTTTAACAAAGAAAGTCATGTTTTATAACAAAAATGCAGAACATTTATTCAAATCAACAAAAGAAACAAAATATTGAAACCATTAATGTCTTTTCTTTTTGTTCATTTACAGAGTCGAAATGATTATTTTCTGTGCCTTAATTTCTAAGCAGTTTCTCAATTTAGAATGAATTCACTGGAAGAATAGTTGCTTCTTTCTGCACATACAGAAGGTAGTACAGATGTAAATAACTTTTCAGCAGGATATCCTGATAAATCCGTGTACCTTAATTATTTCGACTAGTACCTCATTACTACATTTTTCACATCTAATAAGCCAGGATAAGATCTGAAAATGAGTTCTCCCTGTGTACCAGCATCTACTACAATGAATAATGTGTGTGGTTTGGGTTTGGGTAGGGATAATTGTCGCATATTTATAAAATTCATTCAAAAGTTTCCACACAGGCTAGTGGCTATTAGTTAAAAGTGGGAATACATAGCACATGATGGTCTCTTCACTGACAATTGTCGATAATAAAGTTTCAAAATATTTCACAAATGCATTTAAAAGGTATCAAATTGTGTTTGCACTTTTCATCAGTTTAAATAGCATACATATTTTAAATATAGTTTTTTAATTCTTTTGTAAAGCTTCTTTTCTAAGAGAGGCCCCTATTAATAGAAGATTTTTAATCATTTATATATTAAAAAGCAGAAACATTATATTGTCCTGCAAAAAAAACTACATGTTCTATTTCTGTAAAATTTGCTTCTACCTACATGCAAAACTAACATTATTTGTCAGAAGAGATTATGAAAGAAATAATTAATTTTGAGAAAAACATTATTAGTGTGAACAAAATAATGCTATTTAAGAAGCAATTGCTTCTTAATTAGAGACATTCTGCACAAATCTAATTCATGTTTGTTGTTTTTGTTATATGCAGACACAAAATTATCTTTAAATTGACCACTTATACACTTACTGTGTCTTCCAATATTAACTCACCAGCACACTTGAGCCTAATGTGAGAATTCAAACCAAATTCACCTCCCACTAGCTGTGTGACCTCGGGCAGGTTACACAACCCCTCAGTTTTCTCATCTGTAGAAAAGACACATTAATAAGAGTAATTCCATCATCACATTGCTTTGAGGGTTAAAACGAATCCATATAAAGAAATATTTAGTAAAATGCTTAGCACAGAACGACATTATATATGTTTTTAATATTATTGTTATTTCCAGTGCATAGGAGGCACTCAGTACATGTCTGTTAAATTAAATGCCTCTGCCAAATAGAACAATACATGCAGCCTCGACCAGATGACACAAAATATTCTCACGTTTAATAATTATATAATTTCTAAGACAGAAATTCAGAAGCTCTGTTCCAGAAGCTGGTATTTACAAGGCCAGGAACAGTTCATGCAGTGTTATCTATAGGGGTCTGAGAACACCATATCCAATATCCCTCCCACCAACTGTTCTAGTGCCTGAAGCCCAACCAATACCCCCCTGGCTAAATCTTTGGAAGTCCTTTGAAAAGGCAATTCTTAAAAAGCAGAAAGAGGTGATGTTACATATGAAAGCAAAGCCATTCTGAACACGGTTGTGCAGTTTATTAGATTAGTCAGCGAGTTTTAGACACTTTCTGTGGGATGATATCAGTGAAAGAACAGGGATACTAACGGGAGAGTTCTGGAAGGACTCTGTTATAAGGTGGGAGGAATAAATTGCCTGTTTAATTTTTTTTTCAGAGGCTAGTACACCTCTGTCATCTTATAATGCCATCAATACTATTTTAAACAGGAATTTTCAACCTCAGCATGTATGTGGTAGTGTGTCTAGCTTTTGAAGTCACTGACAAAAAGATCTGATAATGTTCCATGTTATGACACTTCCATTATCTCACAAAATAAAGACTTTCTTGCTTTAAAAAAGAAAAAGTGGCTCCAGACTTCAAAGCAAAACTTGTCTCCAGCTAACACTGAAGGTTTCATTTATGCTGTGTGCTGAGTACAAATTGCAGTGCAAAAGTCAGTCTGGATCTGTCAGTGACACAATTGGGAAGCCTGATATAAGGTTACCAGGGCAGAGACTGCTGCTATGTAAATTTAACCTACAGTATTCAAAGGTGGAAGAAGAACTTAGAAACCACTGTTGTGATATAAGAAACAAACAGCACTGATTTTTAGTATACACCTACTGAACTAATTCTGGAAAGTTCACAATCCCTCAATATTTATTACTTTGCATTCCAGGATCTGGGTTATTATACTCATGGTATGTGTTATAGCAGGGAATGAAGGTTGGAATATACGTAATATGCCATCTGATATTTCTACAGATTAACATTACGTATATTTGGAATGGTGGATCCATATTTAGCATTCTTCTCCTTCCTTCCCAAGATCAGATACTATAGACACAGGAGTCAGACTGATAGACAGTAATGTGCCACCTTTCTTACTGGAAAAAGCTAGCTCAGAGGAAACATGGCAGGTGTGTTGACAGGTGGTTTACTAACGCTCATGTGAATTTAACTTTCACACACACTCCTAACCCAAGATGTGGCAAGAAGCAAAGTCAACTCCACCAGTTCAATTAATTTTCACTATAGGTAGGCAGTTTCCACCTCCCTCTGCCCCAAGAACAAAAGGGAAAAAATAAGCCAAACACACCAGTTCTTCTTTTCACTAATGAATTAGAAAACTCATCCCTGGCCAGGCGCAGTGGCTCACGCCTGTAATTCCAGCACTTTGGGAGGCCGAGGCCGGCGGATCATGAGATCAGGAGATGGAGACCATTCTGGCCAACATACAAATACAAAAAATACTAAACTACTAAAAAATACAAAAATTAGCTGGGCGTGGTGGCGTGTGCCTGTAGTCTCAGCTACTTGGGAGGCTGCTTGAACCCGGGAGGTGGAGGTTGCAGTGAGCCGAGATCGCACCACTGCACCCCAGCCATGCGCCTGGCAACAGAGCGAGACTGTCTCAAAAAAAAAAAAAAAAAGAAAAAGAAAAGAAAAAAAGAAAACTCATCCCTCTTCCTAGGAAGAGAGTTCAGGGATGTTGCCCTAGCATGTGGTTTTCAGCTGGGGTGCAGCTAGATTTTATGGAGACTTAAAGAAATGCAAGAGGATGCTCCTGGCTTGTAGTAGGTGCGTGCCAGAGTTGCCAAACTTCCTGCAAAGCACACTACATTCCCAGCCAATGAAGAATGCTACTGGCTAGAAGATAATAACGCTCCTGTTGAGAGCACTTCTAGGGACCTTTCCACAGGAAAACATGAGGAAAAAGGAATGAGTCACCCTAGCAGTATTGTAGGGCATGTATATATGCACATGCAAGTCTGCACCTACAGGGACACAGCTAAGTTCATGTGAATTCTTACTTTCTCCCTTTTTTTTTTTTTAAGACAGAGTCTTGCTCTTATTGCCCAGGCTGGAGTGCAGTGGTGCAATTTCGGCTCACTGCAACCTCTGCCTCCCAGGTTTAAGTGATTCTCCTGCCTCAGCCTCCCAAGTAGCTGAGATTACAGGCACGTGCCACCACACCAAGATAATTTTTGTATTTTTAGTAGATACGGGGATTCACCATGTTAGCCAGGCTGGTCTTGAACTCCTGAGCTCAGGTGATCTGCCCCCAAAGCGCTGGGATTACAGGCATAAAGCACTGCACCCGGCCAAATTCTCTCTTTTTTAAAAAAGTAAGGTTTAATTTACATTCAATAATAGTCGCTGTTTTTAGTAAACAATTCGGAGACTTTACCACCAAGAAGATATAGAACTATTCTATTTCCTCCAAAATTCACCCATGACTTTTGAAGAAAACCCCTCCTACCCCAAGCCCCTAGCCACTATTGATCTGCTTTCTCTTATAATTGTGCATTTCCCAGAAGATCGTATAAATGGAATCATACTTTTGAATCTGGCATCTTTCACTCAGTACAGCACATTGGAGATTCATTCATGTTATTGCATATATCAATTCCATTTCTTTTTATTGCTGAGTAATACTCCATTGCGTGAAGGTACCCCAACTTGCTCATTCATTCCCTCGTTGAGAGGCCATTCATGTAAACTTCTAACCTTTAGAGATTTAGGTTGCAGGTATGATAAATACCTTTCAAGAAGCCATGTCCAAACCTGAACTTGCTGTCTCTCCCCATATTCTCTCTCAACACCTTTGGGAAACCATTCTGATTCAGGTGATATAACCTAGTGAGCTCAAGTTTCTTGTAACTGCTACCATCATATTATTTACTATATTGTAATTGCCAATTTCTCCCAACAGGCTTGAATTCACTGAGGTAAGTGTAGTACCTCATTAACATTTTGTATCCAAGGCACAAGTACAAGGTTTGGAGCATATAGGGTGTTAATATTTATTGAATACACACTGCCACGTGTGTGCCTATGCAACAGTCTTGCATGTTCTTCACATGTACCCCAAAACCTAAAATGCAATAAAATAAATGGGAAAAAAATATTTATTGAATAAACGCTTGAGCAAATCAACGGAAAATGAATGAAAGCACTAGCACACTTATATGTGTCTTGTTTATGTATTTTTGAGCCAACAGTATGTGCATCTGTGTAGGAGTCTACATTTGACTGTTGGTATCTAAGAGGAACTCAAAGTTCCCCTCTGATTTTCTCTCTACACTTTACACACACACACATACACACTTACACCCAAGTAGAAATGTAGACTCTTAAGTACATGATTGTTTATTTTGCAGCCACCTTACCCTCTAAGATTTATCAAGAAAAGATTTAAACAGAGACCATGCCAGGTAGGTGTGGGTGTCTCTTTGATTCATAGTGCTGAGATGGCAGGGAAAGATACAATAGCTAGCAAGAACATGCAGGTATCTCTCGAGCAGGGGACAGGTCCCATCCAGAAACAGCCTGTGGGAGGCTCTTACCTACCCCCCAGTTCTGCAGAGAGAGTGGAAAAAGTCAAAGGACACCCAAAACGTTTACCTCTCTCTTCACCACATGAAAACTGGACTCCTGAGAATTGTGGCCCAAAAACAGACCCGTGCACTTAACCCTGATAAAGGACTGAGAAGCAGACAGAGAGAAAGAAGCAGAAGGGAATCTCCAGTTTCATTTAAAGGTCAGCAATCTAGTCTAACAATCTCATTTTGTAGATGAGACCACCCTATGGTCAGAAAACTTCTTCAGAAGTCAGAAAAGCTAAATTATTGATCTCTTTCCATGGCTAATTATTAGTAATGAAATGAACCTTCCTGAACTTCATTAAGGAAAAATCCCATATTCCATGCTTACCCCATCAATGCATTATTTCAATGAAACAATATGTTAAAAATACTTTGAAATATGTATAATATAATCATGTTTAGAGCATTGCTATTAAACAACTCACTTTGGATAGCACTTTGAAATATTATAGATTAGAGAATAGAATATGCCTGGGACAGAAATCAGAAAACCTTGGTCATGTCTTGCCCTAGTGTTGTTACCAACTAGTTCTGTGATAACCTAAAGGAATCTTTCTCAACCACTTATTTTTTTCCAGGCATTATATAGGAACACACAAGCATCATATAAAACAGTATGGAAAATAAGTGTCAGCAACATTTTATAGGCTAAGAAAATGAAACTTACAGTAGGTAAAAACTTTGCCCAGGAAACACAAATTATAAATGGTAACATTGGTTTTCAAATCTTGATCCACTTGATATGAAGCTTGTGTTCTTCCCATTACCAACATTTCTAGACTGCAGTTATTTTATCTGATAATTAAAAATGAGAGAAGATTTGAAAATCTACATTATCCTTTACAGGTCGGAAATATTTTAACTTTTAATGATTCTAATTTAAAATTTTGTATTTCTCTCTTATGTCTTCTTAATTACATAAATTTTTTATTTTGCCTTTCTACCCATCATCTCAGTTCCTGATTTTTTTATAACCATGGGTTAGAGAAATTGTTCTAACTCAGTAAAGTGAGATATAAATAGTTTGTTACTGCCTTTATCTTTGCTGACCTATCACTTTAAAATATTTTAAAATTTCATGTAGTTCTTTTTGGTTTATATCTAAAATTTTTCACATGAGTTTCAGTAAATAACTGACCCATGTTACTAAATCTGTAAGACATGAAAGTCATATTTTATTGCAAATGTATCTCCTAAAGAAAATCATGAGCTTTTTTAAAGTTAGTTCATGTCTCACTGAATATGAATGAATATGACCAATAACTAGAATGATGCATATGTTAACTGTAAAGAAAAAAAGAATAGAAAAAGTCCAATTTTCTCTATAAGAGATACATTTTCAATAAAATTTTACTTTCATGTTTAATACCTGTTTATGGATTTTAGAATGTATTTGTGCTGATTACTTAAACTGCTTTAAAAAATTTTAAATGTCAACCAAAAAGAACTACATGAGCTCATAATAAGTAGATGGCAATGGAAGAGATTTTGATAACAATATCAATTACTTTGTAAATTTCTTCTGGATGTTATACCAAACCTGTGATATATTATCAGAAATGATTTAGTAATATATCAATTAATAACTCAAATATTTTGTTTTTAATCATGTTGAAAGAAAATTTTGAAACCACCTGACCTACAAAAGAATATGTTGCCCAGAATTTACTTTCTCAGTATCTGAGAGGTATTCCAGAAAAGCTTTACCAAGACTTACCAAATGGCTGTTAGTTATAATGGTAGCTCTTTCACTTGGGGATACTTTTTTTCTAAAGCAAGTATGCAGAAAGGGGTTGACATAAAGCTTTTTTAAAAGCTATCCTTTTGAAAGGTGTGCCTGCAAAATTGGCTCATAACTGGCACCTGGGAACTTAGATGTTGGGTGGATTCCTACCACCATTAAATGATAATAAAGGCTTGTGATTTCTAAGCTGTTTATGCAAACAGTGTGATTTCGGCTGAACATCTGCCTTCTTTCTAGTAGCCTGGGATTTGGGTACACGACAGGCAGCAGGTACCTATCTGAGCAGCCCCCAGTAAAAAACCTGGGCAGTGAGTCTCAAATAAGCTTTTTGCGGCAAACAATAATTCCCAAGTGTTGGAGTCACTTGTTGCTGGGGAATTAAGTGTGCCCTGTCTGACTCCACTTTGGAAGTATGTACCTGGTTTTCTCAGGACTTCATCTCCTGCACCTTTTCCCTTTACTGTTTGTGCTTTTATTTTCATTGTAGAATATTAAAGCCCTGAGTACAACTATATGCTGTATCCTATGAGTCATTTTACTAAATCATCAGATCTGAGGGCGGTCCTGAGTACCCCCAGCATACCTAGCAGAGTCAGAAAAAGCTGGAAAAATTAAAACCATGATTTCAACACACCTTTTCCAATGCAATATTTTTATAACTTTTTTATCTTTTTGTAAAATATGCTTTCAGTGTTTTTCACTGAAACCTTGAACTTGCATATTTTGGTTACATCATTTATGGAAATTTTTCACAATATAGCTTAATTGGCAAAAACATTCTTATTACCAATTAGCCAAAGCTGACTAAAGAATAAATCATCTTGCAATATTAATTACTAGATGTTATCTCATCAAAATTAAACCAAATGAGATCCAATATATCTATTTTATCCAAATGTATAATTTTAGAAAATAAGTAGAAAAACATACAGTTTCTCTTTACTTTGTAATGAGAAAAAATATAAAATGAATATGTGATATATAGCTAAAATTAAAGGTATTAATAAATGGAAAATATAAGTTATGGTGTTCTTTGAAAAATGTTTATATAGAGATATTGACATCCTGGATTCAATTTTATAGAATAATTGAATAAGAATCAACTATCAAATAAGAAATAACTTAATTGACTTTATATATCATGTTCAAACTTTTCTAATGTATGCAATGAAAGAGAAAAAGATATAATTTTAAAATGAATTCATCCATGAGCTAGCACATAATTTTAGACTTTGTCTATAGGTTGTTAAAAAATGCTAAATATGTAATAAAATGAAATAAGATGAGGCTACAATTGGAATAAGTATTTCATAGTATGACTTATTTTGAACTTGAAAGAAATCACAATAAGTTTTACCTTGGACTTTTAGCCAATGTATCATGAAAAATTTAATAGTCCTTGAAAATATTCCAGTTAGAGTTAAAAAGTCAATATGAATAATCTGTTTTGCTTTGACTTTTTAAATGTACTTTTAAAAACTTTCCAAGGGTGAATTTTGAGAACAGTGAAAAAGAATTGTTTATTATTACATACATGAGAAAAACATTTTTATTGCTCAGTACGTCTTACTGATATTTACTTAGCTGTGTTTTAATCTCCTTCAAGACTAGGGCATTTTGTACAATAGAACAAAAAAGTAATGAAATAAAACAAAGCAAAAGAAAACAAAACCTTTGAATAAATGTGGCCATTAATTCCACAGTGCAACTCTACCAAATACCTGAATCCAGAAGATCCCATACAAATCTAAATGTCCTACTTTCTGATGCCATGCTGTATGCTTAAGAGAATGCATATGAAGAAAGAATGATGAAAATCTCTAATGGTTTATTGTGCATAATAATTCCTAGATCCAATTGAAGTGGAAACATATTATGAGTAATACAGGATAAACTTGGAAATGAAGGCTTTCACTTAACTTCACTTGCTAGGCTTTCTTTCCTATGATGCTTTCTGTGGTTCTTCTTTGTAGGATTCCATACCACCCCAGCTCCAATTTGCCTGCCATTTTTAACTGTGTCTTGTCAGCTTAGGTAGCAGCTCTATTAATCTATGGGTGACAGTAATGTGATTTTTGCTGTTCAAGAGATAACGTTATTAGATATAATATCTTTAACAGCAAAAATATACACCCCCAACATTAATGCAGTAATTCCTGTTTCCTAAATCTTATTATAAACATCATTATAAAATTCACTCAAATATACACATTTGCAACTTGGACAAAAGTGAGATTTTGTGTTTATTATGTTGAAACTTAGATTCTTTAATAGTAGAACTCATGGGACTTAGATAAAAGAAAAAGTTGAGAGCTACTGGTTTAGGAAATAGAAAGCCAGTTTGGCAATAACCAGCCATTCTACTTTCCTTTCTTTCCTATATTCTCTGGCCAGTGATTGCTATATTTTAAACCATGATTTTCTGTAATTAATCAATAACTATCCCAGGCTAGTAATGAAGTATATTATTATTATTCTATTTCTAATAATGTGCAATAATAAAGCTAGACAATCATCTGGCATCCAGAATTAGCACAGTCAGTCTTCAAAGTGGTTGATGCAGTGAAATCAATGAAGTAACCTAGGTGAATTTACGCAGAGATATACTTGCATATCTAGAAATAAAACCCAAAACCAATTTTGGTTCACTTATTTATCATCCTACCAAACCACAATTTCCTCTTTTATATTGTTTAGGCTCCTTGAACCACCAGTCCTTCAAAGTGATGTATTTGAAATGATTTCAAAAACTGACTTTCACTTTGTTCCTCATATGTTGTATTTGGAGCTTGACTAGTAATGGCAGAGAAAGAAAATAAAAGAAATGAATAGAAAAAAAGGAAAAAGAGAAAAGAAAAAAAGTGTTATTGTGAAAAATCTGGATACACAAGTCTATCATGTTAGGTAGATTATTAAATATAAAAAAATCCTGCTAAGAGACAGAAATATACAATCATTATTGCTTACAACATCCTAATATTACATCATCATATTTCTTCTAAGAAAGTTCGCCATACTAACAAGTTTATCTACATAATATAACAAAGTTAGCACCACTGACAAATAGAACTGATATTTAAATAAATCTCTGACAGATTATTGAAAAGGTCTAGAAAACAACTTTCTATTTAGTTTATATTTATAATTTGTTACTGATCAAATGCAGCCTATATAAAGGAAATATTATGTGTTTCTGTGCATCATTATAATTCAAGCATAAAGCAAATGAAACTGGGAAAAACTATGTATTCTACTGAAATTTTATTTCTTTTTTTTTTTTTTTTTTTTTTTTTATTAAGCATACCCTTATCTGGCTTTTTAGAAACCAATTCTTTATGCAAGATGACAATATCAGGAAATGATGTATAAAATTTCTGCATATCTCTTGCTTAAAATTCCAATTGGACAATTTTACAGTTTCTAAAGGATAATTCAGACCAACCTTATGCACAATACTGTACACATTTTTCAAAAGAACTGATATTGATGTGCTTTGCCAATTTCTCGGAAACCACAACTATCTGAATCTCTATGAAGTAAATAGGAAGAATTTATAAAACCACCTACAATTTATCTATAAGGTCAAATGAAAAGATTATGGAAATCTTGAGATATATGAAAAAGTTGGGAACTGTGTAGGAAGAAAAGTTGGTCAATTTACTTGCAAATATCCAATGAAGTCAGCACATAGTGGTTATGCAGACATTAAATAAGCTGAGAAAACCTCCAAATATTTGAAATTCACATTTTTCCTCAGCCCTAAGTTCCTCCGAGAATTGTATTCCGCTCAGAATTGTTTGGGAATGCAGCTCCTAATTCCCTCTGAAGAGAAGTTTTTTCCCATTTTGATTTTCTCAGCCACAAACTAATCAGTCTTAATTGTTCCCAGCTGTGATTCCTTCTCCCAGGGGTTGCTTCCTGCTGGTACCCAAGTAGCACAGAATCATGCAATTTTGTTAAACACCAATAAATACATGGGAGTTTTGTAGAACCTAATTCATGATACAAGATTTCAAGCACTGTAACTATCAAGTAAACTTGCACTCAGCTTTGAAAATTGACCACATAATGAAGACCACTCTTTTACAAAAAGGTGACAAGATATCAGGCAATTAAAAGTTATATTTTCTACTATTAGGGATTGTAATGGAATAATATGTATATTTTTATTTTTAACATGTGTATATATGTATAGATATTTGTGTATGGATATACACATTAACTTATTTATAATACAGTGAAAATAGTTTTCACATATATTTGGGATATTTATTTAAATTATTGTTATATCAACCAGAAATAAATTAACAATTTAGGACTATATGATGCTGTCTTGAAACAAACCACTTCATGACAACACCAACAAAGAAAATCAAAATAGAAAATATTGACACACTAAGGTCTCATAAAATTAAATTATACTTGGTTTCTCCTTACATGTTTACATTTTAATCTCAAAAACAAATCTTTTTTTGAATTTTTTAATCCTGGTCATCAGAAGAGCATTTAAATTATATCATGGAAAGAATATTAAGATTTTGTCTTTTCTAGTTTATTAATGTCACAAACTCAACCATTTTGTTGGCATTAAGGAATCAATCCTTTTTAAGTTATCTTTAAACAAAGAAAAAGAAGCAACAAAAAAATATTTTGAAGAAATTAAGTACATGTGAAAGTGATTTAAAAAGTAAATGTAGGCTTTTTTATTAAAACCAGTGAATCTGAAGTTTCAGTTAATGAACCACCATTCATGGCTATTAGCTTCACTAATAAACTTTGTTACTGGGAATAAAATTGAGGCTAATAAAGACAACATTTCAAAGCTTAAGAACAGGTTGTCATTGACAAAAACTGTGAAAGTTCAAAATGCCTAAAAAAGAAAATTTGCAAAAAAACATTAAGAAAAACACAAAAATAGTTCTTTGCATCTGTGGCCTTAATGAACTCATTGGCTATTTCAACATACTATGGTTTACTTGTGCTCCGAATAATACCTACATAGCTTCGGTGTGCTGAAGAAAGATTAAGATGCTAAGCTGTGTAGGTCACTATAGAGTTTTACCCTAAATAATATCAAAAACCAAAAAAAAATTATGAAAATATTTGCACATTTTAGGGTAATAAGGAGAATTTCTTAGCGTTATTTTGATTTCTGAAAGTACTTTTATAAATAATAATTCACCACCCTGTGGCTCAAGGTGTGACATATTTACACTAAAATTCATGCTCTGAAAACACAATGTTCAGACAGAGATAAAATTTAGAAAGACTAAACTAAGAGAAGATTGAGTAGTTCATTCCATACTAATGCCTCCACTAAAAGCAAGAGGAAAGATAGATAAAATATAAAAATCACTTATTTAAAACATCAGATTTCTGTGGAAGCAACAAAAACTAATAACTAATCTATTAGACATGGGGGACTGGAGAAATGAGCTGGTGATCTGCAGCCTCTGGGCCATTTGTCAGGCTGGAGCACCAGGAGGAGAGAAATAATCTGGTTTGTTCTAAGCAGAAAGCCGCTATGTGGAGAGGAAAACCAGCAGAGGTGTTCAGTGGGTGTACAGAGCTGAAAAAACAAAACTGGAAATGGCCTCAAACATATAGCATGTTATCCCCAAAACTGGACATAAAAGGTAATTCAAAGCCTTGAAAAAGTGAAGCAGCCAAAGAAGACAAGTATAGGAGAAATAAACCTATAAAAAGATGCTCTCCATCAAATGTCATCAGAAACAATGCAAATTAAAACCATGAGAAACCACTCCATCTATTAGAATGGCCAAAACCCAGAAGAGTCATAACACGAAATGTGGGAGAAGCTGTAAAACAACAGAAACCTCATTCACTGTATTCATTGCTTGTGGGGGGGATATAAAATGGTACAACTACTTTGAAAGACAGTTTGGCAGTTTCTTATGGAACTAAACATATTCTTACAATGAAGTTCAGGAATCATGCTCCTTGGCATTTACCCAAAGCAGTTGAAAACATGTCTATACAAAAACCTGTTCATTACCCAAAGGAGTTGAAAACATGTCTATACAAAAACCTGTTCCTGTATGATTATTGCAACTTCATTCAAAATCGTCAAAACTAGGGAGCAAGCAAGATCTCCTTCAGTAGGTGAATGGATAAATAAACTGTATTACATTTGCACAATGGAATATTATTTAGGACCTAAAAGAAATGACCTATCAAGCCATGAAAAGACAAGGAGGAAACTTAATGCATATTACTAAGTGAAAAAAAAACAACCTGAAAAGGCTATATACTGTAGCATTCCAACTACATGGCTTTCTAGAAAAGAGAAAATTGTGGAGATACTGAAAAGATCAGTGGTTGCCTGGGGTTGGTAGGAGGTGGAGGGGAAATACAGCACTACTTGAGCCATAAAGCGGTGTAATTAGAGACCAGAGGATTTTTAGGGCAGTGAAAATACACTGTATGATTCTATCGTTATCTATTTGTCCAAACCCATAAAACGCACAACACCAAGAGTGAATTGTAATGTAAACTATGGATTTAAGGTGATAATGATGTGTCAGTTTAGGTTCAGAGTGGTAATATACCCTACTGGCAGGGAGTGTTGAAATGGCGGAGACTACGTGTAGGCTGGAGCGGTGGCAGGGTGGCGTATGGGAAATCTCTGCACCTTTCGCTCAATATTGCTGTGAACCTAAAACTTCTCTAAAAAAAAAATCTCTTTGGTTAAAAACAGCAAGCCACTAAAACATGAAAAAAATAGTAAAGCAGACTGTTTCACAGTAATGTGATGATAAAGAGAAAAGACTATCCAGATGAACTGGTCCTAGTGAACATCGTATTTTGAGTGGAAAGCCTTGGACAGAGAAGTGCTTTGGTGATCCACAGATGAGCTTTCAATTTTTTCACTGGGCAGAGAAAGGGATTACACTCTTGTCCCTGGACAACTGGAATACAAAGAAACCAGCAGAGACACCTGTGGTCACACAGGATTAATATGACTAAATTAAAGACTTGAGTTTCCCCTTTAAGACCTTTGTCTGCTAACTTGAATAAATCAATCACCGTCTGAAACTGGATTCTTTAGGAATCAATTAATTGTTGCCTAATAATTTTGACTTAATGCTACACATTGTAAATGAAGAATAATGGACACAAGATAAAATTATCTTCCTCTATTTAGCAGACAGAGAAACAGATAAATACCTTAAAATAATAATGATATAAAGGAAACAGAAGAGGAGATGAATAAATAGATGGGAGAGAAAGAAATTCATCATATAATTGGAACATCTTTTTACTTTTAGAACTGGAAAACACATCTAAAATTAAGAAATTATTGGTTGGGTATATTGGCAGATTGGACACAGTAAAAGATAAAATTACTGGAAAGATAAACTGGAAGACAGGTCAAAATAAAATATAACAGAATACAGAAAGAAAAATGATTGTGAAATAAAGAAAGCATAAGGAGCATGAAGGGCATAGCAAAAGGTCTAAAATATGTAAAATTGCAATTCATAGAAAGAGAAGGAAAAGATTGAAATAGAAAAAATATCTGAAGAAACAGTGGCAGGAGGGATAACATTAGGAGAAATACCTACTGTAGATGACAGGGTGATGGATGCAGCAAACCACCATTGCATGTGTATAACCAATGCCACAAACCTGCACGTTCTGCACATGTACCCCAGAACCTAAAGTATGATATGTATATATATAGAGAGAGAGAGAGAAAAAAAAACAATGGCTGAGAACTTCCCAAAATTAGTGAAAGTGATTAATAAGCATCTACAGGGAGATCTGCAAATATGAAGCAAGATAATTACACAGAGAGTCATAAATAGGCACGTTGTGATAAAACTGTTGAGAACCAAAGGGAATGCAAAATTATTTAAAACAGCTATAGAAAAATGATACGTTACTTTCAAAGAAGCAACCTTAAGGATGAGAGCAGGTTTTTCTACCAAAAGACAAGGGAATGGTGTCTTCATAATGCAGAAAGAAAATATCTGCCATCCCAAAAATCTATGTCAAGTAAAAATTTTCTCTAAATATGAATATTAAATAAAGTCATTTTAAGGAAAATAAAAGTTTTTTAAAATGCATTGATAGAAGACCTTCACTGAAATAAATACAAAAGGAAATTCTTTATGAAAAAGAAAAGTGATCTTACCAAAAAAAAGCAGTAAGAAGGGTAAAATAGGTTCTTAGAAAGTGGGCAAATACCAACAAATATTAACTGTACAAAATACTATTAAATCTTGAAACGTTAAAAAGCATATCTACTTATCAACTAAATGTAATGTGGTATCATAGATAGAATCCTTGAACAGAAAAAAATCATTAGGTAAAAACCAAAGAAATCTGAGAAAACAATGGACTTTCATTAATCATAATGCATCAATATTAATTTGTTAATGTAAACAAATATACTGTGATATTGTAAGATGATAATAAGGAAAACTGAATATGGTTATTGGAAAACTCTGTTGCATCATTATAATTTTTCTGTAAATCTAAAACAAAAAGTAAATGTTTATTTAAAATATATAGAATTAAAACATCATAATGACACAAAGTGGGAGAAGCACATATAAAATTGGACTATTCTTAGATTTTAGCATTATCAGGCAAGTGGTAATAATAATAATTTCAGATAGGCCCTAATATACACAAAGGGTGCACTGTCTAGAGGAACACTGTATAATAAAATTTTCTGCAATTATAGAAATGTCCTGTATATGTACTAACAATATCTTAGCCACTGACCATTTGAAATGCAGCTACTGGGACTAGGAAACTGAAATTTTAATATTATTTAAGTTTAAATCGCCAGCTGTGGCTAGTGGCCACCACACTGGGGAGAATAACTCTAGAGTGGCCTGAAAGAACAATAAAACTTAGGTGGCCAACAAGTTATCAGGGAAAAAAAATAAAATGATAAAAAAGTATATTTCATTAATCCAACTGAAGGCAAAGAAGGTAAGAAAACATAACATAATACAAGTAGGCCTAAAAGAAAACAAATTGTAATATGGTAGCTATAAACTCAACTGCATCAATATTGTATTCAATGTACTTGGTTCAAATACTTCAAATAAAAGGAACAATATGCTGCTTATATATAATTATATATTGTTTATAAAACTAAAAATGCTCTTTCCAAGATAGTAAAATAAGGGGAAAAAATGATTTTTTCAAAGAAGGCAAGGTATTCAATCAATGCAGAGAACTGAAAGGGTAATATCTTAAATTTTAGTTCAAGGTTAGTCAGCTGTAAAGCAAAGGTGGAAAAGACAACTCCTCCAAAGATACCTTCTCAATCAATAGTTCCATATCCAAACTTCGGCTGTCAGGTATGGGTGACAGCATGAAAGGAAAATTTGCTAAGGATATACCCTTTGCCAGGCATTTTTAAGCTACCCCTTTTCTTACTTATTTTTATTTTCTCCTACTTTACCAGCTATTGTCCAGGATGGTAATATTTCTAGAGACCATGTTTCAACTGCAACCAGTGATTTAAAAAAATAATAATAAATAAATAAAGGAAGTGAGACTTTTCTATAAACGGCTCTATTTTTTCTATCAGATTTTTTTTTTTCCTATCGTTTATCTGGGATGTTGAATCAGCCCCAGTGAATTGAATTTATTTATATATTTCTTTACAGTCAGCTCCAGTTTTGAAGAAATCTACTTTATTCATGACAGGTTAAGTTAGTGGGTGACAGAAAATCCCAAAATCTCAATGGCTTAAAAAAATGGTTTTTATTTCTTGCTTAAGTAAGTTGGCAGTGGGTCTGGGTGATGCTACAGGGGTTCTGTCTTCTAATGGCTCAACATTGCACCTTCCTATCAATATTTGCTTTTATAACCACACAGCAAGGGTGAAAGTGCTGAAGCGTCTCACAAGTAAAGCATTCTTAGAAGGAACATGAGTCACTTTTGGTCATTTTTCATTAAGACCATAAGTCAATGGCCATGCATAAAACATCAACAAGACAGAGAAGTAAGTGTCATCCTTCCCTTGTAATCTTACCCCAACAGAAGGCAAAAAGGAACCATTGATCAAATAGAAAATACACTAGGTAACTAATATTTTAAACTAATTGCCCAAGCTATGTCGTCTGAACTTTAATATAAAGGAGAAATAAATATTTGACTTGGAAAAAGTGGATACTAGAAAAAGAAAACAGAGTCTATCCAATGATTCGATTTCACATAGCTTTATAGAACACCATCTTGAGAAGAATTCTGAGGCCAGTGTTAGGTTAGTGGAAAAAAGTGATTTAAGAGGTCAATGATAGCAGCTATGAGCACAAGATGAGGGGTAGTTTTATGTAATAGACTGACTTACTTGCCCCAGTTCCAACCTTCTCCTGCATCCACACTTCTGCAGGGCCTCCTGGAGGGAGGGCAGAGTGTGCTTCTCCATCCCTCAATCAGGCTTGACCTCGTGACCTGTTTTGGCTAATAGCACATGGGTAGAAGTGCGCAATTTCTGAGCCAAGACATCAGTATCCTCCTGTGTTTCCACTTGCTCTCATGTGCCTCTGTCATTCTCATGAAAAACGCATACTCCAGGTGGCACTCTGGTACCAGGAAAGAATGGGAGATATGTGAAACATAAACCCCCTGTCCCCATAGCCCGAAATGGAGTCACCCCAGGCATTCCGTAGGCTTGTGAAGATGATCAAAGCCATATGTTGAGTTTACATCAGCTGAACTTCAGCCAACCATCAGAGAAGCAAGAAGAGTTACAAATGTTTGCTGTTTTAAGTCATGGAATTTGGGGGCAATTTGTTATGCAGCAAGACCTAATCAATACATGTTGGTGTGCCAGACACACATAAATTACAGTGGATGGGAAAAAAATACCCACAATCTAGAAAAGAAAAGAGAGGGCAGACTGTCACATAAAGAAAATGAAAAAGATAGGCATTCTTGAAAATTTGGAAAGAAAAAGAAGAATAGATACATGTAATGTGATTATTTTCTAAATATAGATATATGAACTAACAGTGTCTTTTCTAGTTTCAGTCTCTCTTTACCTGGAAAATATTCAAAGATACGAAATTGTACATTAAAATATATGTTTAAAAACTGATTTTATTTTAAAGGGAATAATTAAATGAAACAAAAATAGTACCTGACAATATATATGAATGACTATTCATAATTAATCTATAAAATTATAAATTGAAACATGATATTTATTAAAATATCTTTTTATATTTTTCAGACAAAGTCTGGCTCTATCACCTAGACTGGAGTACAGTGGCACAATCTTGCCTCACTGCAGCCTCCGCTTCCTGGACTCAAGTCATCCTCCCACCTCAGCCTCCTGACTAGCTGGGACTACAGGCACATGCCCCTATGCCTGGTTAATTTTTGTATTTTTTGTAGAGATGGGGTTTCACCATCTTGCCCAGGCTGGTCTCAAACTCATGAGCTCAAGTGATCCACCTGCCTTGGCCTCCCAAAATGCTGGGATTATAGGCATGAGGCACTGTGCCTCACCTAAAATATCTTAATGCATTAAAATTAAAGAGATGTCTCAGTTTTGAAGGAGGAAAACAAAAGAAAGCATAATTTCCAACAGTAAAACCATAGAACTCAGTGACTTAATGTAAAACATTATAATGTAAATGCAGTCACATACCCCATTTTGACATTTTGATCAATGACAGACCAAATAAACAATGCTGGTCTGATATGATTGTAATACTATATTTTACAATACCTTTACTACATTTAGATATGTTCAAATATGCAAATATTTACCACTGGATTACAATCGCCTACAGAAGGAGTGTCCAATCTTTTGACATCCCTGGGCCACATTAGAAGAATTATCTTGGGCCACACATAAAATACTCTAGCACTTATGATAGCTGATGAACTATTAAAAAGAATTACCAAAAAAAATCTCTCAATGTTTTAGGAAAGTTTATGAATCTGTGTTAGGCCTCATTCAAACTTGTCCTGGGTCTCATGTGGCCCAAGGGCTGCTGATTGTACAAGCTGGGCTTACAGTACTCAGCACTGTAACATGTTGTACAAGTTTGTAGCTTAGGAGCAGTAGATTATACCGTGCAGCCTAGGCCTATAGCAGGCCATACTATCTAGCTCTACGTATACTCTATGATGTTTGCACAATGATGAAATCTCTTAATGGTACCTTTCTCAGAATATATCCCTGCTGTTATGTGATCCATGGCTATAGATATTTTAAGGTGAATTTTAGAATGACAATTTTATAATAAAATGAGATATTTAAGAAAGCTAATTTGAAATACTTTTTGAAATGAAAACCAATGTCCAAAGGGTAGCCAGGTGCCATTTTTTTGAGAGCAAGTATTTGGTAGCATTGTGCTTTTAACCCAAGACTCAAGCCCAAGTATCAGCAACCTTTACTTGCATCAGAATCACTTGGGATGCTTTTTAACATACAGGTGCCCACACTCTATCTCTGAGCTTTTCCTTTAATTGATTTGGTAACAGCCTAGATATTGGTATTTTTTAAAAGATTTCTATGTGGTTTCAAAGTGTTAATAGGGTTAATAATTGTCACTACTCTGTGCTTTTCAAAATACACATCACTCAATTATTTCAAAATGATTCATGACAATTACCAACTCTCCAAATCCCTGGCTGTTCCCAGTCTCATTGCATTGAACCAGACTGAGTATGGTAATTCCTATCATCTGATTCTGATCATTCTGATCCTTCTAATAATCTATTTCTTATTCTGATATTCAAAATCTACAGGAACTGTCACATTATAAAATATGTTCAAAGTAACACAGTGGCATCTTTGCAAATTGTACCTCCTGGTAGTCAAGTGGATTATATAACAAACAGAGGCAAAACATTGCCAGTTAAACTAAAAAGAACCTGCTATATCTATAAAGATGACTATTTGCACAGAAAGTACTTCCAGTTATATGAAGTAGAGGACATTTTTAGTGTAAGCATTATGCTTTGGAAGAGACTAGACAACAGAAAGAACCACTATGCATAGATTCAACTTCTGAAAAATAGTATATGCTTTCAATAAGAATGACATAATATTGAAGCTATATTTACAGGTATTTAGAAAACAGTCACAGAAAAAAAACATTAGCTGAATACTTTCTGAAGCCCAGGTGTAGGAATTCACTACCTGGAATGCAAAAGGGCACAAGACTAACCTTTTTGCCTTAAAAAAAATGAAAAAAAGAAGAAAAGATGGAAGAAAAAAAGGAAATGGGAAAATTTATTTTCCTTTTCAATTTTGAAAAAGTTGAAGAAACAAAAACAGGGAAACCATTTGAAACTTACTGCTCGCAAACTTGACTATTTGAAATGATTTCATTAGAAAATTCAATTTGAAGTTATTTTTTGTTAATAAATTGATGTGTTTGCAACTGTAAAACATCTTTAATGCTCCTATAGTTAAGAGTACCCTAAAAAATAGCAGATATCAAATAAGTAGAAGCTTTAGCAAGAAAAAAAATGTTTAAGAGTAAGGACTATGCTACCCACGTTTCTGTTCAAAAGGACAATCTGATTATAACCTTATCCCAGATTTGGAAGCTATGAAGGGGTATGGGGGGCATTTACAACTGGACAGATTATAGGACAAATTGGCAACAGGACCAGATGGAGCCAAGAAGCTTCATGCCCAGGCAAACTAGCAAAAAACGGAGGAGAGAAATGGGAGGAAAGAAAATGTTAACAGAACGTGTTTTATGCCAGAAATGTATCAGCACCATTGTTGTTAAACACAGGCTTTGATGATGACACATTTCCCTTGTCCATAATTTATGATTGATGAGTTACTTTTACGTTTATCTTAATGAGATTACACCCTGCTCTGAGATTTTATGAGCCATTTTCCTATCTACAAAACAAACACAATGTTCTTTTCTCCGATTTCATTTCTTCGTTGACCTTGGGAAAGCTGAACAAGAGAAGAGTCTTGGTTACGCATTAACCCATGTGTCTGAGGTTGTGTTGGGAGAAGGACTAGTCAGGCTTTACTAACACTGAGGTATTTTTCACCTGTGATACTTGTTTCAGTGACTTTTAATTGTATGTTGAAAAATCAGAAAAGCAAATGATGAGAAGTAAATTGTAGGGGGAAAGTTCTCAAAATATATAAATACATACCCGGACTTGAAAAATGCATCTGAAATCAATTCCTTTTTGTGGGTGAGTAAAAATTAATGGAACGTGTTTCATTATGGGCATTAAATATTCAAATTAATGAAGAACATAGCCAAGTAGACACAATTATTGTATTATTCAGTTATTACCTGCATGCTGCAGTGGACAGAGGAATTTGGAATGTGTCTTTTATTGCTGTCATGCTGCTTGGAGCACTGGCTTGGGAATTAAGGATTCATGCCTCTACATAATGATATATGATTAGCACTGTGAAAGTAATTGAACTCTTCGTTCTAGACAATCCTTTGCAGTGTCAGCAAGAAGCTGGAACAAACTGTGTCATTTAACAGAGCTATACTCTGAGAAAAACCTCTGATCCCTGCACAATTAACTTGCTAATAATTTTTAGGATTTTGAGATCAAATGAGAGAATTAATATAACAGGGCATGTAAATGTGCATCAGAATATAAAGCAATGAAAAGGCACGAAAAGGGATGGGAAATTTAAAGAAATTAACAATTGCTCTCAAATATCATAAGGGACAGGTGTCAAGCTGTTAAAAGGACAATTGTTGTAACTGGAACAGCTGAGGATGGTAAAAGCACAGCTGTTGAAAAGATTAGTTGTATAGTAACAGAGAGTACTTGTTTCACTGCGCACTCCATTAAACTAAATCATATTACAACAAGCTCATAAAATATCCTGGAAAGTGAAGTAATAATGATATTGGCACCTATTTTACATAATAAAATACTATAACTCAAACCATTTACCATAATTTTATGTCTTCAAAATTTTGCAAACTGACTTTATTCTTTATGAAGTTTCTCAATTTTCTTCATCAAATGCATAACATATCTCAATAATCATTGCAAGATAACAATAATACAATTATATTATATCACACTAGATCACATTTTGAAAGTGGTATATTCTCCTTGAGGTTTGCCAGTGCCAAACAACATTTTATTCTGGGAGTTTAGCTTTATCAAAATGTTATTTTTTTCGGTGCAGAGTAAAATACCGTGTTTCAAGTAATTCTGCAAATTCAATGAGTGCCCCTTCTGGATAAGGACTGGACTGTGTTTGTTTCAATGTCAGACTCATACTGACCTTCAAGGGGGAGGTTGTTTTATAATTATTCTCAGTGTTTTGTTTGTTACAAACAAAATGATGGCTGGGTGCAGTGGCTCACACCTATAATCCCAACACTTTGGGAGGCTGAGGCAGGAGAATCACCTGAGATCAGGAGTTCAAGGCCACCCTGGACAAAATGGTGAAACCCCGTCTTAATGAAAAAAAAAAAAATACAAAGAAATTAGCCAGGCATGGTGACTGGTGCCTGTAATCCCAGCTTCTTGGGAGGCTGAGGTGGGAGAATCACTTGAACCCCGGAGGAGAAGGTTGTGGTGAGCAGAGTTCACACCATTGCACTCCAGCTAGAAGACAAGAGAGAAACTCCATCTAAAAAAACAAACAGCAGCAACAAAAGAAAATTATAACTAACCTCCCTTGTACAGCATAGATCATAGAGCAAAAAAATATATATCAAAATAGAGAAGTGACTATATTTATGGTTGCCAATGTTATTCCTGTTTTAAAGGGTCCATGAATAAAAATGAATTTTAGTCACTTATTCTTAACTTCCTAAAATATGTACATTCCTTGATGGCACTGGGGTTATTCAGTGAGTTTTCTTTTCTGTTCAAAAGATTTTGTTTTGATAAATTATGAAATTTCTCTTTCCCACTTGTCAACAGCATCTCATGTGAGTTACATTCACATTGGCAACTAGATGCTCATTCTACCAAACATGAATTAAAAATGGAAATAACACATTTGAGCTGATAAATTGCTTTGAGAATTGATCTCAAACATCGGTTTTGTGCAACTTTGGAAACTTTTCCAGTATTTAATATGTGTTTGATGACTGGTTAAATAAATATTTTTCACCCTAGCAGTATTAAATTGACCATATAGAAGGTATTAGACATTTTTTGTTAGGGATCGGAAAAGTTTTGTGTCTGCATGGATAGGCTTAAATAAAAAAATCATCTTTTTACTATTAAAGTTAATTCAATATTGCAGAATTCAAATGCTTAGAGTTTTATTCTCTGGGTTTTGTTCTGCTTTGTTTTTTTCTGTGTGCTTTTGTTTTTTGCTGGAGTAAGTTTGCTATGCAATTAAGCTTCCGCTAGTCTTTAATTACTACTAGCCCACTGATTTTGGAGCCAAGGTTTGGTAGACACTCTGGCTGGTTGCCTAATAAGATTCCTATTGGGTAATCAGAGAAACCAGTGTTAAGTGATGATGAATTTTGATAATACTAAGGTGTTCTTATAAAGAGCAAAAGGTATAAAGCATGCTAACTGTATGAAAGAAAAGTTTAGTAGAACTTTTCCTACATATGCTATTCTATTCTTTCAAGAGCAGTTATTTCACTTACAGGTTCTAAAACCTTAAAATTTTACTTATAAGAGAGTGAATGAAATAACTCAATGAAAAATCATATTGCTGCTGCTGCTATGAATGATTGTCTAGGGTGTGTCTTCACAGTGACATCAGCATTTTGAGATGGTGGATCTGGTCATGGCATAATTAATAATATACCACAACCACTTGACTTTTCCATTATCTTTGCCATTGACATTATACAAATAGTTTCTCTGGATTTTTTTTTTAATCAAAGTTACTGTCACTTAAACCAAGGAGCTAAAATTCTTGGAAAGTTTATAGATCTTAATATATTAGTTGTTCGTTTACTTACCTTTCCTCCCTGTTTTCTGCCCCATGCTTGTACCAAAAATGAGCCAATGGCACAACAGCAGGCCTTTTGTTTTTTTCATAGTTCTATGCCCTGCAGTATTCAACAAATTGCCTTTGATTTAAAGGACTCACAAATAAGTTTAAATGACTTCACCATAGGAACACCCATGGAATCCAAGCCAGGGAACAGAAGGTCAAGATAATGCACAGAAACCAAAAAGGAAGATAGTAGACAGAATACAGTAGGGAAAATAAGTTAGAAACAACAGAAGCCCTAAAAAATAAAAAGAGGCAGACAGGCTTCAGGATGCTTGCAGCATTGGAGGATCAAGGCAAAGTGGGCGTTTATTTCACTCAGTGCCCAAATATTGGTCAAGTGATAAGAAGCATAACAAATAGTGAGTGACAACAATGAATAAGACAAACATTTTCCCTAACCTCCTGCAGGTGATGCCTTGTGGAAAGCATAGTGAAGGAAATGAACAGTGTACTTCAGTAGATGATAATGGATGGACAAAGGATTGGCAGGGAGTGGAGTAGGCAGCTAGGATTTCCATGAATAGATATTTATTCTGAGATCTATTCTATCCAAAAGTGGAAATAAATAGATTCCAAGCAGAGTAGACATGTGCCAAATTCCTGAGGTAAGAGAAAGTTTGGAATATTCCAAGCAATGGAAATAAAAGCCAGTGAGGTTGAGGTGTGAGAGGGGGCTTGGTGGAAGTAAAGCTGAAGAAAAAGGTGTGGCAAGGTATTGCAGGGCCTTGAACACCAAGATCAGGGTTTCATCACCTTGTGCAATAGAACAATTTCACAACTCTTCCAAGTGCACCAGATGCCGCTATTTAATTTAACTTAAAGAGGAAATACACACACACACACACACCACACACACACACACACACACACACACATATACATATGGAGTATATATATAATCCTTCCTGATTGCCATGTGAAGATTAGGTGTTAAGAGAAACAAGAGTGGAGGTGGGAAAGCCAATTAGCAGGTCACGCAGCATCTCTGATGTAAGATGATGACAGCCTCAATTTGGGCAATGGCAGTGAAGACAGCGAAGCATAGAGCTCTTTGATTACACTGCATTTGCTGAGGAATTGGATAGTGGAGACGAAAATGAGGAAAGTAATGAAACAGCTGAGTTTTAGGTTCATGGCTTGAGAAACTAAGGTGCAAGTTGATGCACTGACTAACAAGGGAAATAACAAAACGGAGGGAAAACCAAGTTTGAGTGGGAGTAGGAATCAATCATACAATTTACCTACCTTCATGCAGAGATGCCTAAGATGACCGAGGAGATGTCTGTCTTATATATGAATTTGGAGATCAGAGATGCCTTGGCTAAGGGTTTTATTTGGAAATCATATGAGCAATATAGCATTTAAAGGAAAGAAAGTGAATGAGGTCATCCAAAAAGAAAGAAACAAAAGTAAATATCCAAGTACCACCAGCAATCAGAAAAGCCATGACAATTGCTGTAAGGTGTTTTGTTTCTACCCTAAGCAGAACTTTCGAAGACACTTCTAACTAGAATCATCTACATGGAACAGTGTAGGTCTTCTCATGGAGAAGAAATCAGGAGATTCATTGTTGACTGGCTTGAGGACGTATGTTGCTAGAAAATAATAATAGATGTTAAGAATGTGAAGTTTCTGTTTTAGTACCGCCAACATAGCTTCTGGTTAAGAAACACCACACTATCTTCCTTAAATCTAAAGCACAGTCTGGATATGCTCTTGCTCAGGTCAAGAGAAAGAAGAAATATTTTCTCTGTATAAATATTCATGCCATACCCACTCCTGTAAATGTCTTCAGATACCTGGCTGCTACTGGTTAAAACTACTAAAAACTTTTGGTCTTTTGAGCCCCAGACATCTTTCCCACCCTCCTCTCACCATGGTTTTCCTTCTTTGAACAATATCAAATCTCAGGAATGGATTCAAAATGATTCTGAAGTAGTTAAAAATGACTGGTAACTTTTAAAATATTACCTCTCCCTGAGGAATTTTCTTCTCAACAAAAAATTTTGGAAAATGATGATGTCATTGAAAACAGTATGGTTGAAACTGAAGCCTTTAGTGGTAGAGTTTCAGATGATTGCCTTCAGGAAAGATAAACCAAGATGGAGAAGGGAAAGGGGTGATTCATGCTACTACTGGTAGCATTAACATTTTCTATTTAAAGAAACACACATATTTTGGAAGCAGAGAATACAGATTTAGCTGAGAAGCCTATCTGATGTATCACATGCCATTGGCCGGTATAAAATCCAGGCATCCTGATTCAAGTAAATTCTGTGTAAAGGTAAAAATGTGTTGTCAAGCTTTTATCCAATAACATTGGTTATTTTTTTCTTTATGAACTGAAAAGTATGTCTATTGTAGCATAAAAATAAAAACGATAATGCTTAAGGTTTATTGCATGTTTGTGAATTTATTTCTCTCACTCTGAAAAATTTATTTTTCTCTTTAATAATTACCTTGAGCACTCTTCCCCCTAGGAGGAACAAAAGCATGGCATGCTAGAAAGTGCTAGACTGAAAGTGTAGCAGAAGCTCTACTATTTGAAACACAGTTCAAGTCAACACAGACAATAAAGCCATTGGCTGGAGTAAAATTTAACTGACCCTTTCAAGGTTGAGAAAAGTCTTCAATCAAAATGTTTCTCAGTGGATGAAGAGCTCTGCATCGAACTGATTTAACAGTAAAACTTACTGAAATACTTCTCACTGGGGAAACATAAGCTAAAACAAAAAAATAACAATAGTAAAAACTCACTACAATAGCAGTTAAAAAAATGCGGTAAGCTGTATTTTTCTGTTTCAAAAGATACTGCAGATGAAAGGATTTTTTAAAGTAAAATAAGTCAGATGGACAAAATTAATAGTTTTTAAGAGTAATGTTATTCCTCAATACTGTCATGGTAAGTTTGACATTAGATCTAAGCTTTTAGACTTCTCCTACATAAAATAAAAATGAAAAGGTTCTAATACAAGACATACAAGTAATAATATACAGAATAAAAGAGGATTTTTTACACAAAATAATATTTATGGTTTGCTCTAATATGCTTACTATCAATGTCACTGGCCTGCCTTCACTTAAATCCACTAATAAGTGTTCTGCAGTGAATGAGTTATCATAAACATGGTGTTAACTTGTGCTTCCTGGAAAATGAAAATAAACTTCTCTGGAAATTGAGGAGATGATTGTCCATCATAATGAAGTATCTCCCAGTGGCTCTGTTTTTGTTTCTAAGCTCTCAATTATTTTAGCCACAATCACAGTCATACACAGGGTTTGAAGCTGGACACATTAAAATCAATGGGTGGGTCACAATGATTCAACATGATGTGTCTTTCTTTTCAAAATGAAGAACAACTAAAAATTATCACTTTACTTCTGATTCAGGCTGGAAGCGAATCTGATAGGTTCACAAATCCCTCACAAAGGAATGTTAATAGAAGCCATAATTCTGACACCTTTTCAAATTGTGGGAAGCAAGTCAGAGGCCACACAACAAACACATCTTCATTATTAATTTCACAGGTGAGTAGAACCACATAGTTAAGTATTCATGGCATGAATTCAAATCACAGCAGACTGTTGCTTTCAGTAATAATCAAAAAGGCAAGTTAAGTTTTAAAAAAAAGATGAAAACTATAGAAGGTTTTCTGTCATAAAAAGTCACTTTTACCAAAATATACATTTATCAGATTTAATCATAATGTTAGTGTACATAATAAAAACTACCAGAGGCCAATGCTTATATCATCTGAGTGAATAAAAATATGAAAGTAATTTTTCAGATAATTCTATAAGTGATTATTCCTCTTGCCTGAAATCTGAATAAAGTATTCTCCTCCCTTCTTCTATCCCTAATTGTCATACATATTTTTGCAGTTTGCTCAATTCCTTACTTTGATGGTGCAGATCTCTTGCAATTATTAAATGTTCTCAAATGATTTCATGATTCCTAAAAAGCTCATGAAAGCATTGTAAGCTTAGAAAAAAAGATCACCATTCAACAGTAGTCAGAATTATGAATAAGCAACAGTGTATCCACTGATTGAGCTATTAAATAAGTAGGCTATTCTCATGTAGAGTTCATTGTACTACCTTAGGGAAATGTGGACTGAATGGAAGAAAGAGAGACAGCCAGAAAAAAAAATGTGTTTGCCAACCTATGAAAAGTAACATGTTTCTCAAAGTAATTTCTAAGTAATTATAATGTAAGGTTTCCACCTGATTTTTAGCTATTTTAAACATGAAACATAACAATTTATGCACACATACATTTACCTTCATACATTTATCTTTTGTTTATGTGTTTATCTTAAGGCTTGCACCTGTCTTAGGCCCATCAATGAGGCCCTTTATCCATTTGAATTTTCTAGTCGTTAGGCATAAGTAATGTATTCATGTCAACTAATCATTTTACTTTTTTTGTATAAAGAAAAAGATGTTTAGGTTTAGATCAATGTCCTCTTTTCTAAGCTGATACTCACAGCTATGCTTCATCTATCAGATAAGTGAATATTCTTAATACAGATCTTAACAATAACAACAAAAAAACTCTAAAATGAAAATATTGATTCAAAATAAAGTTGCATGTCCCTCAAATCTATGTTACTGACGTGAGCATTCATTTTCAAAGTTTGTTTCCAGCAAAACCATTTACCAAGGTGCAACTGGAATCACAATAGTTCAAACTCAACTACTGATTTACTGAAAGCCAACGTTGAAAACATTTTAAAATGCTCAGTTTTCAACTTTAATTTACGTGTATAAACATGGTCTATATGTATATAAGTTGTCCCCATGAGAAAAGCATATTTTAGTTAAAAAACATTTTAAAGAGCTTGGAGCAGTAAATAGGGCAACTTACGTCTAGGCAAGAATACCCACAGAGAAAAGTATAATTGCTTGGGCTCTACATAAAGCAAAAAAAATCAGTGGAAAAGTTTCTGAAATCACTTTTTTATACAGATTAACTAGTGGAGCCACTACCTTCTTGCCTCATATTGTGAAAAGTCGCCTAGCCCACACCAAGTCTCACTTCGTAAGAACATTTGTAAGATTTATGAATATTTTTGAGCTGTTGTGATTGCCATTTGATTTAAGATTTGGGTAATGAATATTCTAGTTATATGCAGGGTACAGGCACTCAAAAGCAAAGAACATATTATTTTCAAATCATTTTCCATTAAATACAGAAAATTATGAAGGCGGGATTGAAATAGTGCTCTATTGCATACTGTTCCCGGATGTGCCTCCTCCCCTGCACTCCTCATCCCTCCCACGGCTCATGGGCGTGTGTCAGGCCCCATCCTCTAGGCATATGCTGCTTTCACGGCGGCTTGCCGCTACCACGTCATTGATCTATGCGTCCCACTGTGTTTATGCTCCATAAATTTTCATAAAAAATCAATGATGTTATTTTTTTTTCCTAAAGGAATCTGGGGAGACTGAGCATTTAAATGCAGTTATTATCTAATCTAGCAGTATTTACAATTAGAGAAGTTTAAAACTTTTACAAGGGCTCTCCATCGTCTCACTTCATGAAGTAGTTTTGTTTTGAAACAGGGTCTCGCTCTGTCGCAGAGGCTGGAGTGCAGTGGCAGATCTCGGCTCACTGCAGCCTCTACCTCCCAGGCTCTAGTGATTTTCTCAGCCTCCCAAAGTAGCTGGGATTACAGGCACCCACCACCACGCCCAGCTAATCTTTTGTATTTTTAGTAAAGTTGGGGTTTCATCATGTCGTCCAGGCTGGTCTCAAACTCCTCACATCAAGTGATCTGCCCGCCTAGCCTCCCAAAGTGCTGGGATTACAGGTGTGAGTCACTGCGGCTGGCCTATAGTTTTGAAGTGTACAGAGAAGACACTTTAATAGAGCATTTACATATTAAGAAACAAAGGATTGGTCAAATAGCACTAATGAAATCCCTTCAGCATGCATCCACTCCATTCTTGTAGCAGTAGAGTACTGGACCACCTCTCAGATCTTGTTTAAACTAATGAGATACATCAAAGGCCTTTCTGACAGCTGAAAGACCTCTGAAGATTTGGCCAAATAAAGCCACAAAAGAGGTGCAAAATTTAATCAGATATCAGCATTACGTTTGCTGTGGTTCTAAAGAGATAAAAAGAACGTGAAATCAATGAATGCAGAAACCCCCAAATTGTGAAATTTCCTATAACTTTCAAAGGGGATTATTTAAATATTAAGAGCAAAAGAAATGAAGTCCAATCAAATAGGATAGCCTCTTGGGTGGAAGTTTCAGATTTCCATGACTAGACTTGGAAAATAGGCTTCTGAAGCAAATAGGGTTTTGCCTCTAGATATGACAGATGATAAATGGGGTTTAGGATGTCCCAACAACATCATGAAGAAAGAGTCCAGTAAGTATTCTCTCAAATGTCTCTGGTCATTCACTACTCAATCATAACCAACCGTAAAAGCACCCCTAAATTGTTTGGGATAACAAAATTCTTTATTTAACAAATAAGGTTCTTTTAACCCAGGGAAGATGTAAACTTAAGTATAAAAAGGCCTCACAGTGTTGGGCACGATGGCTCACACCTGTAATCCCAGCACTTTTGGGAGGCTGAGGTGGGCGGATCACAAGGTCAAGAAATTGAGATAATCTTGGCCAACGTGGTAAAAGCCCATCTCTACTAAAAATACAAAAATTAGCTGGGTGTGGTAGTATGCACCTGTAGTCCCAGCTACTTAGGAGGCTGAGGCAAGAGAATCACTTAAACCCGGGAGGTGGAGGTTGCAGGAGCTGAGATTGTGCCACTGCACTCCAGCCTGGAGAAAGAACAAGCCTCAATCAAAAAAAAAAAAAAAAAAGAAAAGAAAAGCCTAAGTGGATCGAAATTCTGGTGTTAATTATATTTATGTTAAGATGTCTAAGCATTGCTTTCTATGATTTGTATAGTGTTTAAGAGAATTTGTCCTACTGTTAATAAAATAACATAACCTATTACATTCACATTGTATGTCACATTCAAGACAATGACTTTTAGGACAAAGAGAGTTTGGATTTTTTTTTTTCATTATATCTTATGCCAGGGCCACATAACAAAGAGTCAATAAAAATTGTTAGCCATCAGCAATTTGATTATAAACTAAATAAACTGTCATGATTTCAACAAGAGCAATTACCTGACTACATTCATTGTTTTTTGTTCTTGAATTCTGTGAAATTGAATTGTATGGACCTTCTAACATCTGAAGCTAGTAATCATGTGTCGTGCCTTACCTTACTATATTCTAAGTCTGAATTTCTCAGAATTTGGTAAATATACATTTTGGGAATGGTAAGTGTATACATAGGTGAAGCCCCCTAATATCCACTATGTTTCAGGTAATAGTTTATCAGTTAATGGTTAAAAAAAAATTCTAAATCAAAAAGATACAAATAATCATTAAAAATAATTAAAATTAATTTTTATTTGAACAAAAATGCACACATTTATTTACCTTTTTTTTTTACACATAGGTCTTTTGTTCATTATAAATCAGTAGATAAGAATTCTCCGGAAATTCACTATTTAAAATTTTTGGTTTTATTTCTTTCAAGTGGTTCAAGAGTATAAAAATACTAGCAAAGCAATCAGAATGCAGAAACTATCAGCTGGCATTCCTTATCTCAGTCTTTCATGTTCTTGCTCATACCTAGAGAGCCTTTTTAGTGACTTAACTTCATCAAGGCTTTCCATAGCATTCAACATGGTTTTTATAGAAACAAAAATAACTGTATCAAGCTATATAATGATATGTACATATATCCTGGAATATAATGAAAATGTATATTACAGAACCCTAGAAAAGTGTAATCTTATTTCTGTATGTACCATATCAATAGCATATATAGGTAACTTTAGAATTTAATTTGTTCATACTGATTTATACCCATTTTGACATGTCTAGCAAATCTGTAAGGAAGGAAGGAAGGAGGGAAGGAAGGAGTGGAAGGAGGGAGGGAAAGAGGGAAAGGAAAGAGAGAGGGAGGGAGGGAGGGAGGAAGTCTCATGTAAGTTTAAGCTTCACTATTTTTAACCTGTGGGCAATATCAAAGATCATATATACAGGAGTGCTGAGCCACACCCAGCTCATGTAGGCCTAAAAGAGTACATTTGTAAATTTGGAAACCAGTTGTTAAATACAGCCATTGCCAAAAATTTAACTATATAAACTCACAATTAAATAAATTACAAGATAAGCAAATGAAGTAATTCTTAATACTAACCATTATTTTAATACATTTCACTATTATCTGTGCTTTTGTAGTTAAATTTATTGCATATTTACTGTAAAAATACTTTATAATGATACCTTTTCCTAACTCTATGTCCAGTGACATCACATTGGTACTTTGAAGTATTTGTACCAATATACTGGCAGGAGTATTTACACCATTTACAAATACTTTGAAGTATTTGTACCAATACATGGCAGGAGTATTTACACCGTGGAAATTACCAAACGCAACAAAATAAGTTTCTGTTTTGTGGGGGAGGGGGATAGTTGTTGAACATTCACAAGTGCACGGTTTTATATAGAGCATAGTATATTACTAAAATATATGTTCTAAAATATATTTCTGTTATGTTCTTAAGTATTGAAAGTCATTTTTGAGTAGTCAGTTTTCAAAAAGTTTCAAAAGGTAATTTCTAAATGTTTTACTGCACTCACTGTCCTCAGGAAGAAAGTACTTTGGCAGACACAATGGGAAATCAATAAAACCCTCTGCCTTCCAGTCCAGACTTGCCCATCAAACTACATTCAATTAATTGTTTAAAAAAAAATAATAACTGTCAGCATATATTTTCAATTGTTGGATGACAAACAATACTAATTCAGCTTCAACACACACACACACACACACACACACACACACACACACACACATAAACTAGAATTCATAAAATTCCCATAAGAACTCACCAAAATGTACGCAATATCAAATGTAAGAAATAACAACTCCCCCCTCCCAACCTCACACTTCTTTACTCATCACTTTTATTTCTCAAGAAGATTTTACTTATTAATACCTGCTCCAGACATTTATGACACTCCATACATTTATTGGGCTGACAGGAATAAGGGGTGGAAAATTTTGTCTACAAAATCTAAATTGGTTTATATAAAAAATAGCTATACTTGAGAGAAATAAGTGATATGGTTTAGAAATGTGTCCCTTCCAAATCAGGTTTCAATGTAATCTCCAATATTGGAGGTAGGACCTGGTTGGAGGTGTTTGGGTCATGGGAACAGACCCTTCAGGAAAAGCCTTGGTGCGCTCCCTCTGGTAATGAAGATGTTCTCACTGTGAGTTTACACCAGATCTGGTTAAGAGTCTGGGATCTCCCCTGTCTGTCTCTCTCTTGCTCCCACTCTCACTATGTAATATGCTGGTTCCCTGTCAACTTCCACCATGATTGGAAGCTTCCAGAGGACTCACCAGAAGCAGATGTCAGCACCATGCTTCCTGTAAAGCCTGCAGAATCATGAGCCAGTTAAACCTCTTTTTTTCATAAGTTACTCAGCATCAGGGGTTCCTTTACAGAATGCAAAATGTCTGAATACAGAAAATTGGTACCAAGGAGTAGGGTATTGCTATGAAGATAACTGAAAATGTGGAAGCAGCAGCTTTGAAACTGGGTAATGGATAGAGGTTGTGAAAGGCAGGGGAGCGGGCATCCCCAAGATGCTCCCAGCTCCCTCCTGGTTCTGAAGAGGTTCTTGGCCTCTCTAACCCTGAAGAATGGGGAAAGGGCCCCGGAGGCACGCTGAGTTTGCTGTTTGAATAAATATCACGGACCCGAAGAGTTTTGCGGAAAAGCAATTTATTAGGCAGACAGAGGGAAAGAAAGACAGTTCCCGCACTGCCATGAGAGGGGATCCAGAGAAGGAATCTGTTCAGGTGAGGAGCAGCTGAATTTTAACCCTTGAGTTATTCCCTCCCCATTCATGTTCTCATCCAATGAGAGGAGTTCTTTCAAACTTCTCTGGAGTGATTGATCTTTGACTCTGATACCACATTGGCTACTTGGTCCACAACGGAACCTCCTCCTCCCAGAGTTTTTCCCTGGCTTTTTGGACAAAGGAGCCCACCTGGCTTTCTCCGCCTAGCCCACATGCGGGAAACCCAGACAAGGAACTTTATGTTACCGGATGGAGGCATGGAGCCAGGAAACTCTTGCCTTTGAAACTACGCAAACCCAGGAAGTTTTTCTTAAACACAGTCCCTCAGTTGGAAGAGTTTAGAGGGCTCAGAGAAGACAGGAAGATGAGGGAAAGCTTGGAACTTTTAATGGTTGCGATCAAAATGCTGATAGAGGTGGGGACAGTGAAGGCCAGACTGATGAGGTCTCAAATGGAAATGAGGAAATTATTAGAAACTAGAGTAAAGGTCACCAGAGTTATGCCCCAGCAAAAATGTAAGCTGCATTGTGTTCATGCTCTGGGAATCTGTAGAAGTTTGAACTCAAGAGTGATGGATCTACTGTATCTAGCAGAAGAAATGTCTAGGCAGCAAAGCATTCAAGATGTGGCCTGACTGCTTCTAGGAACCTATGATCAGATATAGGAGCAAAGAAATTACTTAAGAGTTGGACTCACATTTAAAAGGGAAGCAGGATGTAAAAGTTTGGAAAATTTGCAGCCTAGCCATGTGGTAGATAAAGAAAAAGCTTTTTTCAGGAGAGGAACACAAGTAGGCTGTGGAGTAACAATTTGCTAGAGAGATTTGCATGACTAAAAGTGAGCCAAGTGCTAATATCCAAGACAATGGGAAAAGGCCTTGGAAGCATTTTAGAAATCATCCAGGCTGCCCTTCCCATCACAGGCCCAGAGGCAGAGGAGGAAAGGATGATTCCATGGGCCAGGCCTGGGACACCAATGCTTTGTACCACCGCATGAGGCTGTTCCTCATTCCCTCTGCTCCAGCTCCAGTCATGGTTCAAAGGGCTCCAGGTAAAGCTCAGGCCACTGCTTCAGAGAACACAAGCAATAAGCCTTGGTAGCTTCCACCTGGTGTTAAATCTGTGGGTACACAGAATGCAAGGGTGAAGGAAGCTTGGTGGCTTCCACCTGTATTTCATAGCATATTTAAGAAAGCCTGGGTGCCCAGGCAGAAGCCTGCTGCAGAAGAAGAGCCTCCACAGAGAACCTCTACTAGGGCAATACCAAGGGGAAATGTAGGGTTGGAGCTCCCACACAGAGTCCCCTCCAGGGTACTGCCTTGTGAAGCTGTGGGTTGGGGACCACAGACTTCCAGAACCTAGAATGGCAGATCCTCTGGCAGCTTGCTTCCTGAGCCCAGAAAACCTGCAGGCACTCAACTCCAACCTGTGAGAACAGCCACAGGGGCTGCACCCTACAAAACCACAGGAACCAAGCATCTTAAGGCTTTAGGCATCCACCCCTCACACCAGGATGTGGGACATGGAGTCAAGGACTACGTTGGAACTTTAAGATTTATTCCCTGCCCCACTGAGTTTTGGACTTGCATGGGGCCTATTATCCTATTCTTTTGGCCAATCTTTTCCTTCTGGAATGGGAATACTTACACAATGCCTTTACCACTATTGTATCTTAGAGATAAATAACTTTTTTTTTTTTATTTTAGAGGCTGATGGGTGGAAGGAGATGAGTCTCAGATGAGACTTAGGACTTTGGACTTGGGGTTCATGCCATATTGAGTTAAATTTGGGGGACTGTTGGGAAAGAATGATTGTATTTTGCAATGTGAGAATCACATAAGAGTTTGGGGGGGTCAAAGGCAGAATGATATGGCTCAGATATTTGTCCCCTCCAAATCTCATGTTGAAATGTAATCCCCAGTGGGAGGTGGGGCCTGGGGAAGGTGTTTGAGTCATTGGGGCAGATTCCTCATGAACGACTGGGTGCCCACCCCATGGAAATTAGTACATTATTGCCATGAGTTCACATGAAACCTGGTTGTTTAAGAGTTTGACACTTTCTCCTCTCTTTCTGTCTCTCTCTCTCTGTTTCTCTTTCTCTTGCTCCTGCTCTTACCATGTGATGCTCCTGTTCCCCCTCTGCCTCCTGCCATCGTTGTAAGCTTCCTGAGACCTCACAAAATCGGAGCAGATGTTGTTGCCATGCTTGTATAGCCTGCAGAACTTTGAGCCAATTAAATCTCTTTTCTTTATAAATTACCCAGTCTCAGATATTTCTTTACAGCAACACAAGAACAGGCTAACACACTAAGAAAACAAGTGATCTGGAAGAAAGTACATCAATATGGTAGGCTAACATTTTAAGAGACAAAGAGAAAGCAATTTGAGAAAATTTGAGAAATTTGAGAAAATACTGCCACTATAAGGGAGAGAGCCATAAAACATTTTTTTAATTAGTAATAACAAATAGGTATTGTTAATTATGTGCCAGGTATTCTAAGTGGCTTACGTATCTGAATTCAATTTAATTATCACAACCCTATAAATTTACACACAAGAAAACTATGGAATATAGAAGTGAGTACCTACTCTGAGGCCAATCAGCTAAAAAGTGAGAGTTGAAATTCATATCCAGGCAGACTGGATCTGAGCACATTCCCTTAACCATTATTCTGTAGATAGTTTACTTACAAAACATGCTTTATAGCCATCTCAGAAATATTGAGAGAAAATATCAACAAAGACATTTTACTCCCTAAAAGTTTGGAATTAAGATTTGTGTGTCTTTAAACATGCTACTGTGTTGGAACTGGCCTCATAGAGCACAGTTTAACTCAGATTATACAAAGAAATTTAAAATAATCTGAAAATCAATGGTCTAGTCAGTACAATATTTAAATAAAGTTAAATATGAAATGAATTGTACTGCTTAAATGCTGTGGCCAAGAGCTGAAAACTCAGCAAAATTTCCAGTGCAATCCGCAGATTTTGCAACTTTTAGATATACAATTTTGCACATCAAAAGCATTTATAAATGGTGTAATACTCTTCTTCTAAGAATGGAAGTTATAAAAGCAAAATATTGTGTGCTGGAAAACTCAAGAAATATAAATTCAAAGTTTATTTTGCATTAGGTAAGACCTCATGGAAAATAAAACCTAACCTTTCTAGGCATATGCTATCATTGGGAAATCATCCACTTAAATTGGTTATGGCCTAAAGTCCAGGGTCTTTGACATGTACCCAAAAGTTTATGTCCTATAAATGCTGTAATCTAATTAAGTAGATGCTCCAGTTAAACATTAGTAGCAGAGTTCCTGTTAAAGTCCAGAGGGACAGTAAAAGATGAACTTAGATGCAGATAAAAAAAGGAGAGTGAAAGAATAATCATCTGAGATTGGAATATCTGTCTCTTACGCAGTCCTCCTCCCCATCTCCAGGCCCTTCTCACTGTTGTCTATAATGGAGGATAGTATTTCATCAAATCTGAGACAATTATCAAATTATCTATTTTTAGATGCACCATTCATTCATGTGGAACTAATTTTAAGAAATCAGAAAATTAAACTGACACAATGCTTTCCTATGACTTAGAATATTTATTTGATACTTGTTGAAAAATTTAGACATATATGAATATAACACTTTTCAAATATTACTCTCACGAACTCATAAGATGAAAATAGAATAAAAATAAACTGGTAAGGAAGTTCAGAAACTTCTTTGCAGAATCTTACTCTTTTGGATAATTTCCAACAAAGTCATTGATAACTCTGTTTCCCATAAAGTATCATCCTCGGCACCATACAGAGTATTGATGATGCTCTTAAAATAAGCTCAAATATTGTCTTTGAGGTCTTCCTCCAAGCTTCCAACATTCTTTGAGTTTTGGTGCTAGTGTTTTCTTGATCTTAATTCTGACAATGGAAAAGTTTCGGTAACACTCAAAAGACATAAACTTTCCTATTAATGCTCTCAAACAGTTTATGATTGAGATATCAAAGTTTCTATTTGTCATATTGTACAGAAGCAACAGCCAAGGTCAAGCATGAGCAGGAAATAACATATCATCACTTCCACCTGATCAAAGTCCATTTTAAGATTCCATGAATCATAAGATGTTTCCCAACTTTAGAAAAATTAAAATGCAGAAAACGTGCAGCCCAGAATCAATAAAATTAAGTGTTCAAGCTGCCCCAAGCTAACATGGGCAAACTGAGTTAGGAATTTTGACACAATTCTTAAGTCATTAGACTGCTGATTAATTTAATCTGTCTTTCTATGTGACTTTCCATTTCATAGGAACCCATCCTTCCTGCCCTATTAATCTATCACATTGAAGTCACCTACACTGCCCTCTGTGCCTGGCTCTAGAGTCTGTAATGTCAGCAAATTTTGCTCTCCCAATATCTCTTCCCTTTCATGGAGGATACTTTGTAAACCATTTCTCTTGGAAAAGGATCCAAAATTTCTTTTTTCTTTTTTTGGAGGGCACGGAGTTTTGCTCTTGTTGCCCAGGCTGGAGCACAATGGCACGATCTCGGCTCACTGCAACCTCCACCTCCCAGGTTCAAGCAATTCTCCTGCCTCAACCTCCCGAGTAGCTGGGACTACAGGCCCGTGCCACCATGCCCGGCTAATTTTTTGTATTTTTAGTAGAGAAGGGGTTTCACCATGTTGGCCAGGATGGTTTCAATCTCCTGACCTCGTGATCTGCCCACCTCAGCCTCCCAAAGTGCTGGGATTACAAGCGTGAGTCACTGCTCCCGGCCCAGGATCCAGTATTTCTTTACACTAAGCAGTAAAACACATAACAAAATACTATCCAATTTAAAGTTAAAGGTCTATGTCCCTTCTCTAAGACCAGAGGATAGATGGGTTTCAGAACTCTAAATTAAAAGAACAAAATGTCATCAAGATAATACAGTACATGCACTGTATCCTATGTAACCCCAATGGGGTCTAGAATGGCCCTCTGAAATCAAACATGCTAATATTTCTGTACTAAAACGTATGAATAGTAATACTAAAAGGGATAAAGACTCTTGTAGAATAAAAATCTGGGGCACAATAAAATTTTTAAGAGTTTGTGTAAGAAATAATTCATGAATTGGGAATGCCAGACAAAATGAAGTTTAGTGGTCCAATGACCCAGCTTCAGAGGCAAATATTTATAGGGTGAATATGTAAATAAAACAAGTTACTTGACTAGTGGCAGTTACAAAATTGCTTTCTGTGGTTTACTTTGCTGGCAAGTCCCTAGTCACATAATCATATACTGTACTAGTTGGCTGCTCATGATTGGCTAAGGTTAAGTTTTGTCTCTGTATAACATAAGCATTTATCCAAAAAGACTCGAGTTAAGTTTTGCTTATGTTTGCAACTTAAGCAAGGCTAAGTCTATCTTTAAAGCCTTGTTGGTTTTGTTTGATAAGGAGTTCTTCAAGCAGAGTCTCTATTTTAATCTTGCTCCAACATTATCAATGACATTCCTTAAATTCAAGCTGGATTTTGCCACCAAATTTGACCAGGTCAGGCAACTTTTGCTGCCAAGTAGTTTACACAAATCTGTTAGTTTTCCAAGCTAATGGAATTCAGGGTGTTGTGGATATACAGTGGGCATAAATAATCTAGGTTTCGCATAGAGTTTTAGGCATGAGCAAAAAGTGGATTACGTTTTAGAAAGATGGAGAAAGCAGTTTTTCTCAGTTCCCCAGTAAAGGCATCACATCTGGAGAAACTGACAATATCCACACCTAAGGTTCACCGTGTTGCTCTGAAAAGTTTCCTTGCCGCACTGTCATCCTCCGTAAATATCCTTATCTCAGCAATGGCATCATGAACCATCAATTGCTCAAACCAACCACTGTAGAGTTGTCATTGGTGCTCTTTTCATGCCTCTTCACATAACCTATCGTGAAGTCTTATCCATTCTGCTTCCAGAGTATGCCCTTCTGGGGCATCTATGTGTAGGACCTGTAACATCCTCTCCATTTCCATAGCTACGACCTCAGTACAAGCCAATCATGTCTTCTCCGAATTAAAATAACCTCCTAATCAGTCTTCTATTTACATAGAAGACTTATCTCTCTGCTGCCATTCTACATGTAGCAGCCAGGGTCATTGTTCAGTCAAAAATCAGATGATCTCATTCCCCTCTTTAAAAATTTCAAAACTCTTAAAATGACTAAAAAGGCTTTTAATGACCCAGCCTTTTCCTCCCACTCTCCTTTTACTTGCTGTGCTTTAGTTGTGCTCATCAACTTTCTTTCTGTTTGGCAAATAAGTAAGCTCCTTCTTCCTTCAGAGCCTTTCGCATTTCCTGCTTCCGCAAGGACACAGCTGGAGACATTCATTTCCAGCCCTTTGTCTTGTTGGTTCCTTCTGGGTCTTTAGTTGTCAGTGAAGATATCAATCCCTCAGCCATGACTTCCCTGGTTTCCAAACTAAAGTACATTTTATTCCCAAGCACTCAAGGTACGACCCTGGTTGATTTTCTTCAAAGTATTTGTTATTATTTGAAGTTATATTGATGAATTGTCTGCTGAGTTATTTATTTGTCTGTCTCTGCCTTCTAAAATGTGAGCTCCATATAGGCAAGGACTATTCACCAGTGTGTCTCCACTGCCCAGAATATTGTCTGGCATACAACAGAGGCTCACTGAATGTATTTCAAGTATAGAAACAAAGCCAAGAAATTGATAGTTTAGCATATTCATTTCATTATTGCAGTCATTCACATTACTAGTGTTCCTGGTTCACCTAGGTTGTGCTCAAATTAGAGTGATCTGTGGCTATTTCAGAGAATAATGATGTGTCCAGAATACCAAACACATTTTTGTGTCTTTTTTGTTGTTGTTGTTAATTTGATATTTTGCCTACCTAAATCATTACTATGGATTTAAAACTTGGATTACATATAATGAAGCTTTGTATAAGAACTCTGTGTGTGTGTGTGTGTGTGTGTATCTACCTCTATCTAGATAGATGATATAGATAGATAGATATGTACATAGATAGATAGATATAGATAGATACATAGATAGATAGATAGATAGATAGGTAGATAGATAGATAGATAGATATTTTTAAAATATTTTATCCTTTTTATCCTCTGAAGTGATTAAGTGACCTGCCCAGTATCTCATAGCTAAAGCACAATCACACTTCAGTTTAAATTCCACATTCTTCAGAGTACAGACTTAAAGAAATGAATGTAATTGTTTATTTTTAAACAAATTTAATCTTCTGTATGTAGATGATTTAAATGCAATTTTGGAAATAATGTTTTCTATAGCAAGAGCTCTGCGAATTCTGACGAACATGCAGAAAGAAGAGTTTATTGTGTCTTTATATCAGAAAGATTATCTGCTTTGTGGAAAAACTCGAGAAGCTGGAGTCTCCAGATTTATTTCCTGTTTTGCTCAGAGAAGAGTTAAATAAGGTAAGAAAATCCTCTCATGAAAATAGCTTGGTTTGCAAGGCTATCATTTGGATAAGGACACCAAAAATCTGCCTTCCCCTATGTACTTGACCTCAAGGAAGATGTATTTTTAGTATAAAGTTTAATGTTCTGGTTTAAATTTTATAGGAATATTAACCTTCTTTTGGTGAAGAAAGTCCAGATTATGTATCAGGATAAAACATTTTATGTAATCCAGTTGAAACTATAAGAAATCAAATTGGTAATACATAAGTCACTTGAATAGACCTACAGGGTGACCAAGCTGAAAGCTTCAAACAATCTCATGGACTATTTATGCACTTATTTAAAGACCATCCTGCTATATTGGGTGAAATAATATTTTCTTTGCCTTATTTTCTCGTTTATTTATGTTGCAATAAAGTGTATACTTCCTTAAAAATAACCTTCACACACAAAGAAATGGAATTTTAAATCAAAAAAATTGTCTTGAGGTTTCTTTTCAACTCCTCTTATCAACACTTCTCATGCTGATTAGATTTAGTGAAACTTCTTTTGTAAGTGTGAAGACCTTTTCAGCAATGACTATCCCTGCTAATATTAGCAACTAAGTCTGGGGTATAATTGTAAATGACTTTTCATATGCCAAAAGTATTTTGTTTTTTGAAGTGTCAAACCATTTTCTTAACTGGCAAACTAAAAAATTGCATATATTTATTGTGTTGTTTCGAAATATGTATATATTCTGGAAAGGCTACATAGAGCTAATTAACATATGTTTAACCTCACATACTTATTATTTTTTGTGGTCAGAACACTTAAAATCTACTCACATGGATTTTCAATAAAACAGTACATTGTTATTAATTGTAGTCACCATGGCACATTATGTCTCTTTAACTTATTCCTCCTAAAGGAAATTTTGTGTCCTGTGACCAGTATCTCCTCCACCACCCTTGCCTCCAACCCCTGGTAACTACCATTCTACTCTCTACTTTCAATTCCTTTTTTTATTGCTGGCTTTACACAATGGGTATAATCATTCCAAGAGGCAACTTCAAATAAGGCATTTCAAAAAAATCACCTAAACTCATTTTAAAATAAAGTTATTTTAAGTCATTAAAAAAGAAACAATACATGCTAAGTATAGAGAATTTAGGACTGGAAAATAGTTTTTCAAAACATTTCCCTCTTCATATTTTTTTAAGAAATTTTATAATGCCAAAGAATAAATACTAATTTTCTGAAAGGCACAAAAGAAAGACATCTAAACCATCCAGGTATAAGTCTCATAGTCACGTAAAAATTATTGCATCCATGATCATAACCACAGAGAAGAAAAAACTATACTTGTAGGTTCTTCAATGGTTATACTGACTTTATTTACACAATGATGTCATCATGCATCTTTCACTGTATATTATTTCAGTGACTTTCAGTAGCTTGATTTTAAAAGATCTTTGTTTCCCTATTTCTCCGTCTTCTTCAACGTCAGTACACATTGGAGGAAAAGCTATTTCTGCAGGAGGTGCAGCTTGTGACTGATATAGCAGGCAAGCCAGCCTGAATGGGGCTAATTTTGAGTCCAAGACTATTGACTGAAAGAGAGAGGGCTGGAATTTAACCAGCATCTGCCATAAACTAGGCTATGTCTTTTATCAGCATATCAAGAAATAAACTTGGAGGCTCAACCCCTCAAGTTCCTCTACAGAGAGGGTAGCATTGACGTTCCTCATTGCATTTAATCTCATTAATAATAATCTCCAGTTTGTTACGTTCTGTTATAGATTTCATGTTACACATAAAGATACTGAGACTCAAACACTCAGTCAGTGCTGGGCAAGGGTTTGAATTAAAGGACTCTGCTGCAGGTTCATTCTATTTGTCATACTTCTTGGTGAGGGAGGGGGGCTGATGCCTACCATCACAGAACTTTGGGAGGCCAAGGTGGGGCTAGTCATTTGAACCCAGGAGTTCCAGACCACCCTGGGCAAAATGATGGAACTCCATCTCTACAAAAAAGTACAAAAATTAGCTGGATGTAGTGGTCTGCCTTTGGTCCCAGCTACCAGGGAGGCTGAGATGGGAGGATGGCTTGAAGCTTGCAGATTGAGGATACAGTGAGCCAGGATTGCAACACTGCACTCCAGCTGTGGCGACAGAGTGAGACTCTGTCTCAAAATAAATGAATTTTTAAAAATACAATAAAGACTTCCTTTCCAAGCACTAGAGAACTGAGAGATTAATACAGAGAGTTAAAAAGGGCCAAAGCAGTGATTTTCAATTATTTTATGAATAAATAATGAAATGTGTGTGTGCATGCATGCATGCATGTGTGCAGAGAGAGTGCATGAAGATATACACAGGTGGTTTTGGTAGAAAACATCAAGCTTTAAGAACAAATGTAAAAAAAATGTAAATATAAAGAGGATTAATGCCATGATTGCTTACTCAGAAAAGAGGATTTTTTCCTATAAATTTCATTACTTGAAATCATTTCTCCAAAAGTATTTAGATCATTCCTTATTCATATTAAGATGAATTAATTGCTTTCCGTTTCAATTTATTTTTCTTCAAGTTAGCCAATTTTTTCCGTAATATTATAGATTCAAGCTTCACAGAGAAGATTAACCTTCTAAAAAAAGTTTCAGTTAACAAAAAGGAGGCCATGAAAGGTTTAAGTGCTTGAACTTTTTCCTTAGATTTCCTGGATTCAAATCAACTACACCTCAGATTTCAGATTTTTCTCCTGTAAAATGTAAGTTGCAGTGATTAAATAAGAAGATATAATAAAGCACTTAAGATACCTGATAAACATTGAATTATAGCTCTTACATCAAAATCACATACAGAAGTGAGCATTTAAATGTCTTAGATAACAAAAATGCTTCAATTATCAACAATTCATACTGGACCGGCATCGGAATGTTGAATCAATTCTCCAGTGAATAAAGTATTGATTGCCAGTCTCCCTAAATTTTCTAATAATAAGCATTTGTTAAAAATGAATCATATTCTATGGGCTGAAATGCTCTTTGCCTCTCTATCTTAAAACCACACTCCAACCCACTCATAAATCACTTGAATCAGTCATTTGGAAGTGTCAAACCAGCATAACACGGTCTAACAGTGTTCCTAATGTTACGTCTTAAAAGATTTATCCATACACAGACAACACAGAATCATGACAAGCATTTTTCTTTATGTACATAAAGTATGGGTATTTTGACAATTTGAGAAGAATTATACGTGGAGCATTTTGTCTCTCAGATTACTGGTTTAGTGAGGGCTAGGCTAAGGATGATAGCATTGAACAATTTATGCCTAGGATCTCAAGAAAAAAACTGTATTGCCCCAAGTGGTAGCCCCAAAGCAGTTAGTAATTGGCAATTCCAAGCATAGGGTTCTTTCTCTTTCTAACTTCTTGCTGTTATTTGCGTAAGAGTGCCCAAGTCTGCTGATGACCAGGCACATCGAAGTTAGAATGAATATGTGGCAGGCTCCATTCCTGGGACCTGTGGCATCTGGGTGGAATCGGATTGCCAACATGGCTCAGCTGATTTTGCATGTGCAGCTAGAACTTCCTTATGTAATCTGATGCACTTCACGTTACAATTTAACTGTTGGAACATGTACCTGTGTTCCTTGCCCGGTGTGATTAACTCAGTCCTGAGAAAAGTAGAGTTTGTTCTTTTAAGTTATTAGTAATAAAGGAGTAACTTTAGGTGCCTAAAGGGATTTCTGAGACCATATGTATGGTAACATCATGTTATATTGATGAAGCACAGACTTTGACTCATTTGTAGATACCTAGGATGGAGCATAGCCAAGGGCTCAATAACTATCTGTTGCTTGATGACTGACTGAAGGAATGTATGAGGCAAAGCCTGGAAGTTAGTGACTTAGGCAGGAGAAAGAAAAAATCTGGGTGTAGGTGGAAAGAAAGAAAGAATTAGGTACCTATTAAGTTAGTAGATTAATATGTTGTCAGAAGTTACAGGAAATTAAATACGCGACAAATTCAACACACATTTATGGTCACCTACAGCGTTAGTTCACTGTTTCCCACACATCAGCCATTTGTTTAGTTCCCTCACAATTTGTCATACTGAGGCAATACTTATGTGTTATGTTCCTTTAAATGAAACTTCAATCGATGACCTTTTTTAAATGCGCCCCGTTCTATACAATATCTCCTGCTAGATGATGGACTTGATACTCTCAGTACTTCTCATACTTCAATGTGAGCTCAAGTCACCTGGGATAAAGCTAAAATTAATCTGATCCTGTCAGTCTGGCTTGGGGTCATTTCTGCATTTCTCACAAGTTCTCAGATGAGTCTGAGAACCACATTATGAATATCAAGATGCCACATACATATTCTGATAAACACTTAAGCACCTAACTAGGAATGTTTTAAAATTTATCTTTGGCCAGGCACAGTGGCTCACACCTAGCACTTTGGGAGGCCGAGGTGGGTGGATCACCTGAGGTCAGGAGTTTGAGACCAGCCTGGCCAACGTGGCGAAACCCCATCTCTATAAAATAAATTAATTAATTAAATAAAATTTATCTTTATACCAAGTAAAATTGTTTCATATACCCCATCAGTGGTAAATTGAATGATATAAATACAAACACTCTGCTGAGGTTAAAAAAAAATTAAATTTCCTTTGCTTTCTGGGAATTCACTGCCAAGAAGAGAGATAATTATGTAAGAAACCAAAGTAACATGTGTTATGGGCTATTCTAGAACTCTGTACAAAATGAGAAAATCCCAGAAATTTGGGGAAGACCATTGAAAATATGTCTCTGAGCATGCAAATAATGATGGGATGTCTTTTGGTAGGAGGGAACTAGTTGGAGGGGTAGGTGGGTCAGGGAGGCCCAGAACCTGGGCTGTCTCCTGCCTGCCCCTATGGTTGTAAAGACTGTGCCACATGCAATGGAACCCAGCCAAGGTCTGCATGGGTGTCCCACTTATTCATTTATGCAGACCTTCAGAGGACTGCATCCATCTGTGTATTAGTCTGTTTTCACAATGCTGACAAAGATATGCCCAAGAGTGGGAAGAAAAAGAGGTTTAACGAACTCATAGTTCCACATGGCTGAGGAGGCCTCACAATCATGGCAGAAGGCAAGGAGGAGCAAGTTACATCTCACACGGATGACGACAGGCAAAGAGAGAGCTTGTGCAGGGAAACTCCCCCTTATAAGACCATCAGATCTCATGAGACTTATTCACTATCATGAGAATAGCACCAAAAGACCTGCCTCCATGATTTAATTACTTCCCACTGGATCCCTCCCACAATATGTGTGTATTCGAAATGAGATTAGGGTGGGGACATAGCCAAACCATATCAGTCTGAAAGGAGGCATCATTTTGGTATCATCCATCCCCAGATGGAGAAAGTGTAGCTTTTGTGGAGTTTATCTTTCTGGAAGAGGCTCCCTTTTCTTATCCATCTTCCTGGAGGGGCATATTTATTCTAATTTGCACAGACATCACAGAGCTGCTTCCATGAACCATTTCCTCCCTACCAAAAGACATCCCACCCTTATTTAGCACCATACACCATGAATTCTGTGCATAATTTCTTGTCAAATGGGGTTTAATTCTCTTCTCCTTTCCCAACTATCTATCCCATTAGTAGAATGTAAGAGGATGGAGAGTTTCGGTAAGGAAAGGCAAGGATGAGAAAGCCCTAGTCCCAGTTCTCAGAGATTCCTGGCCTTTCTTCAGTATTCTAGTTACCCTCTGTCACAGGAAGAATAATGGTCCCCCAGAGATGTCCATGTTCTAATCCTCTGAACTTGTGAATACATTGCATTACATGACAAAGGAGAATTAAGGTTGAAAATGGAATTAATGTTAATTGACTGACCTTAAAATAGGGAGAGTATCTTAAATATCCAGGTGAGTCAGCTATAATTACATGGTTCCTTAAAAGTGTAAGAGGTCTCGAGCTGCCAGCATCAAGCAATCCTCACAGCTCAACCTTCCAAAGTGCTGAGATTACAACTTTGAGCCACTGCACCTAGACTAAGATAAATTACTATGGAAAGTATAATCTGTAAAAAAAATAAGTCAATATATATAAACTAAGAATTTTCCAGTTTTCTTCCTCAGAGAGAAAACTGGCAATTATTATTTCAAATGTATTTTATTAGCCTAGATTTATGTGTTAATTTGAAAAAACATACAGCTTGAGTTCAAGCTGGTATCAGTTTTTTTAAATTCCTACTAATAAGGCAATAACTTAACCAGATACCATAAACATATATAAAAATAAAATATTTCACCATTAGAGATCTGCACACACCCTCACTGATATGCCCAACAACTTCTTCAATACTTTCTTCAACACCTAAAATTAATTACTACACAATTATAATTTGCTTAAATATTATACCTTGCTTCATATAAGTTCAAAAAAACTATCAAACAATAATACATGATTAACAGCACTAACAACATTTAAAATAATTTAGCAATATTTCAGAAAGTTCAATACCTTTGAGACATTACTAATTGTGTTAATAATATATTATTAATTATAAACAGCCAGACGCAGTAGCTCATGCCTGTAATCCCAGCACTTTGGGAGGCTGAGGCAGGCAGATGACGAGGTCAAGGGATTGAGACCATCCTGGCCAACATGGTGAAACTCCGTGTCTACTAAAAATACAAAAATCAGCTGGGCATGATGGCATGCACCTGTAGTCCCAGCTACTCGGGAGGTTAAGGCAGGAGAATCGCTTAAACCTGGGAGGCAGAGGTACAGGGAGCCAAGATTGCGCCACTGCAGTCCAGCCTGGCGAGAGAGTGAGACTCCATCTAATAAAAAAAAAAAAATTACTAATTGTGATAATATGTAATAGACCTGAGTTAGTTTTCTTGCAACTAGGTGGTCCTGTCTGGGGGTGATGAGAGACAGTGACAGATCATCAGGTGTTAGATTCTCATAAGGAATGTGCAACCTAGATCCTCACATACGCAGTTCATAGCAGGGTTTGGGCCCCTCTGAGAATCTAATGCTGCTGCTGATGTGACAGGAAGTGGAGCTCAGGCGGTAATGCCAGTGGAGCGATGGAGGAGCAGCCGTAAATACAGATGAAGCTTCTCGCCTGCCCGCCGATCACCTGCTGCTGTGCATTACCAGTCCATGGCCCTGGGGGGTTGGGAACCCCTGTCCTAGAGACTCTAGAAGTAACGCAGCCCTGACCACACCTTGATTTTAGCCCAGTCAGACCCACATCAATCTTCGAGCCTGTAGAACTATGAGATAATACATTTGTGTTGCTTTAAGCCACTGAATGTGTGGTAATTCAGAATAGCAGCAATAGGAAACTAACACAACCCCTCAAGACCCAGGGACTTCTCTGTTTTGCGTCTTTCTGTTTCCAGGATGCTGCTCTTTCCTGGCTACATATCCTACTTTTCCTTCACAGTCTCTTTTGCTGGCTTCTCTTTATCTCTAAAAATTGGTTCTTCTCCAGATTATGCAGTTACTTCCCTTTTCTCTATAGGAATTGCAAATTTGCTGAACATGGCCCAGATTCAGATTTCAGATAATGTTTTCCTTGGCCTACACGGTGTTTTTTCACAAGCCAAAGTGAAATGCATTTAGGCAAGGCATGCAGCCTCTAGATTTCCATAACTCATACTACTCCATACTGTATTTTACCTGGCCTCCTTCCCTCATTTACATTATTTGCTTTGTCCCTAAACGTTTTGAACTGAGGATCCTTCTTCCACAACATACATGTGTAATGAGATGTTAAGGTGTTACTTTGAAAAGGATTCATGGGTCACATAAGTTTAGGAAATGCCAAGTTAGACAAAGGTAGGTTGTTACATGCCAAGAATTCAGAGCTGTGATTATGCTAATTATCATATATTTTCATAGATAGAGAATATACATGCACATGGTATGCAGCTGTATGTAGCATTCGGCATATCCCAAACTTGTATCCCTATGAAACCTTAACTAGGGTAGCATCTTTAGCTTGGATGCTCAAAGTGTACACATTGAGATATGTTGTTCAATGCTCTCTTTTCATCTATTTTCATTACTGGAATCATCACGTACATCTTGATAACTTCCCAAAGCTATAAGTAAAGCTAGCATTTACAAAGCATGAGCTACATGGTACACACTGTTGGAAGTACTTTTGTACATATACACTGACTTACAACACTGATACGATTGATAGTAGGCACTGTTTTTGTTCTTATTTTACAGGTGAAGAAACAACTGAGGCCTAAATAAGTTATGTGCCCTGTTCCACACAGGTAGAAAGCTGCAAAACTGGAGTTTGAACCCAACTCATCTTGGTCCAGAGTCTGTGCACAGAAGTCCCCCTACATCCGGCACTCGCCCTGCTCTTGAGCGAAAGGTACAGGTCCAACTTAAGAAAGCATTTACTAGCAGAGATTGCTGAAAATATCATAAGTCATCTCTATCATGTTGAATGCACTGCCCCAGAGATATTCAAGAAGAGGTTTGAGGACTTCTTAGAAGGGAGTTTCACGAGAGGCAGAAACATTGAAGGCATCGAATCCAATCGTACAGTCCTTCCAGGTAGGAGATTGTAAAAGGATATAAAGGTCTATTCTGGATGGGAAGATAACATGGGCAAAGGTAATGAATATCTGGGAGGAGCAGACCAGTCTGGCTGTCATGAGAAATTCATGGCGAAGGGTAGTTTCCAGTAAGTAATGCTGCAAAGATCGGCTAGAATCAGATTGCAAGAGGCCTTGAATGTTAGCAAAATCGGGGTTTCGTCTTAATCCTTTAACTGATGGGAAGCCCTAAAGAGTTTCTCCTCAGGAAAGTAATAAAGTTTTGCTTTTGTTTGGGGGTGGGGGAGTTTTTTGTTTTGTTTTGTTTTAGATATGAAGGGTATGAAGGAAATTAATCAGGTGAGAGTCTCGATCTACTGCAGAATGACTCAGTCAAGCCTCTTTTGTATCTTCTCTTCCTCCCTCTGCCCACTAGGTGGCACCAGAACTCAAAACAGGACTCTGAAAGGTTGGCTCACGGTTCCAAGCCTTTATTGTAGGATGACTCCTGTAAAGACACTTGTGATGTGAACATATGAAAATATATTTTTATTGCCAATTTCTAATCGGCCTCTTCATTCACTCTGGGGTATTTTTCCAGGAGTTAACAATTTTCAGCTTAACCAACTGCAACGTTCTGAAGAACTTCTGGGGACCATGCCAGTTTAGAGACTGTTGTAGACCAATATCATAAACAAAATATCCTGCAGAAAATGCTAATGACCAGCAGGAAGTTGACACAGTGGAATTTGTTCGACCCTCGATGACTTCCAGAAGTGGGGAGCTGTTCTAGTTCACCAGACGAGAGGGTTTTCAGGTGGCCGGTTAAATTACCTCCTTGATGCTCAACTCTAGTTAGGATGTGGAAGGAGATCAAAGCCTGAGCCAACTTATTACCTAATTCTTCAGGAAAGAAACGTGAGAGCACGGCACTGTGTCCCCTCTTTGCTTTCTGAGTGCCTTTTCATGCTATCAACTAGTTTACACTGCTGAGGGCTCTCTCCTTTACACATTTCTTAAGCAAATTTTTTTTTTCTTAATTTCACAGTTTTGCTTTTGTCTTGTATTTTTTCTTTTAATAATGGGAGGGAAGTAGGCTCTCAATTTGTCGGAAAGTCACTGTCCTCACCAATCTCTATAAAAAGCAATCATTCTTGGTCGCTTGTAAATATTCCTAGTACTCGTACCAGGATTTCTATTTTAAATATCTAAGAATAGTTCACATGATTCGAAATTTCAAAAAGCAAATGGCCTAGCACCCAAATCACAGGTAAGTGGGCACATGGCATTTTTCCCTAAATCCTTCAAACTGAAATTTGAGGAGGAAACACAAGGTTAGTGAATGTGTGACAAAGCGGGTATTGTTTAAAGATAAAGGGGCTTTTATCTAAATACCCTGATCTCAATTTCCCAGATTCTAGAGAAACAGAAAAAAAAAATGTATGTACTCTATTTAATTTCGTTTACTCAAAATTCTTATGTTTTAGTTTTTCCAAACCTGTTTCTTCTAAAATGGGCAGCAGAAAAGAGAGGCTAATATAGATGATAGACTTATGGACTTGGATAAATAATTAATGGCCTGGAGTAATTAGCTGGAAGATGTTTAATCATTAATTTGTCTGAGTCATCAGAAGCATTTGAGCTTACCCACAAAATATTCCACTAATCATGAGTGTGTATATTTTGTCAAGATGGAAATTAATATGAGATGAGAATTAGCACTTTAAAAATTAAAATATGGGACAAGTCTGTTTGCTCCGCTCTTTGTTTGTTAATGATAAATGAAATTTTGCTTTTCTTTATTGTACCTAATGAGAAAAAGGTACATAAATTCTATCTGTACATATAACCAGGAAATCAAACTCCTTGGTTAGAGAGGCAAAGTATTTGTCAAGTTTTGTCTATCTTTACAGACTTCCTTAGGAGGTAAGAGAGCAAAATCAAAAACACTTCATTATTAAAATATCTGGTGAACAATTAGAGTTCTTTCAGAGGATTTACGGGGGAAAAAGGTCCTTTAACATAATGCTAAGGTTTGCAATTTATGGCTGTGTTCTTCAATGTGGTGTTTTCCAATACAATTTTATTACAGGCTCTAAATTATACTTTCACAGGAAAGGTCTGTCTTTAAACTTTTAGGTCAGAATTGTTCAGATCTTTTCACACTGAATCAATCAGGTTTAAAGCTGGCAAAATCCTTGGCAGCCTTGTAAATCTTTCAAAAGATGTTATCCAATTACCCTTCATGGGCCACAGGATTCTACAGCGTGACTATTTCCTTCTCTATGAGGAATTAAGTGCTCATGAGAGGTTAGAAACCAATGGAGTTGAAAAGTAAGGTTCTGCATTTTTCCTCCAGTTCACATGTACAGATAGAGGCAGCTACTAAGATATCCTGAAATCTGCCACAGACATTCTGGCCTAAACAGTGGCCCTGGCACCATTAAAGTTTTCATTGTTTTAAATCAGCCAAAAAAAGTTAACATAACACCAGAATGGTTCTTGTTACAAAACCTTATTTTTGGAGTTGTATTAAGGATTTACCAGAAGAACATGTTCCAAATGAAATGCATAAGAGATCACTATTACTCTTAGTTACTCTTGCAAGAAAAACATTTTTAGGTACAGTCAATAAATACACAAGGGATTGAAAAAGAAAATAACAAAGAAGATAAATGTACTTCTTTAGTCTGTGTTGATCTAAAAAAAATGTGCTTATTTTCCATTTAAAAAACACATATTAATCTCTGTTAGTTCTTCCTCTTCTAGGTTGCTGATACAGAATACTAATAAAAAGCTAAGGAGACGTTCAATTTACATAAAAGCCTATTTCATGCCACTTGGTTTCAAGGGAGAAAATAATCATGGGCAGAATCATTTGAAAAAATTTTTCAAGGAAAAATGTGGACATGTAGCTAGATTCCTTCACAGAAGTTAGGAAAGCACTGCTTTCCTTTGTCATGTAAAAAGTGGAGTGGAGGTTATGGGATCCCAGCTGCACCTTTGACCTCAAGGCTTCTTGAGTCACTCACTTGTCATGACCTTTGGCCTTTGGCAAATCATGACCCTATCTGTTTCGCTTGATTTTTACTACCTACAACAAAAGGCCTTTTCCCCTCTGGAACACATAAGCAGAAGTCATATAAATGTTTGCAAATAGTTTGTCTGCCAACCATCAGGCAGAGAGAATAAGTATCAAAAAATATGTTTTTTAATTAAAATGTATGAAGGAAAATGCTCTAACATTTAAAGATTTCCTCAGTGGTGTAGATTGATTTCAATGACTACAGTGTAAACACTTAGATTCATGTTCCCTCTTTTAAAAATCTTTGCTTTCTTTGATTTAAAATATAATGTAGTAAGAGGTGGAAAGATTAGGCTTTAATAAGTTATATTTTTTGTACTTTGCACCCTAGTCACTAAAAATTGCAAACATCATCTCACAGCTGTGTGTTATCAATACCTCCTTTTACTTACTTTCTAGATTGTTTCCATTTCCAAAGAAATGCAATTTTTATCAAGATTGTGAGTGAAAGGTGAATATGCACAAACATCAGGAATAAAATGTAGTGTCGGAGCTAACTCAAGTACAGAAGAGGAAACCAGGCTTGCAAAAGCCCACATAGAAGCCCTCCAGGTAGAATATTCAATTACTTAACACACATACAGTTCTAACTCCCAAATCTTATTTAGTCTTTAAAATAATAGCAACTATTCAGAATCTATTTAATACACACTGCTGATTGGTAACACATTGAGTTTTCACAAGTTTTTCTTTCTAATACTCAATGCTTGCTTGCTTGTTTTAAGCAAGTAATAAGGTAATAAAAAAGCTTGAAGATATACATTAATAAAAGTGTCTAGAAGGTTTGACACAGCAAAGAATGATGTATACTTTTTCACCAAGATGAGAATGAATAAAATCTCTTGCATGATAATACTTTAGGATTTGACTTATGGGATGCTTGTATGGTTATTTTTACTGCCCAGCCAGCATGGAGATTCTTATTTCTTTTTGCATCAAGACATAAGTATTTTAATATTTGCTTTAGGAATAGTTTTATTTTTAGCTATTTGCACTCACTTTTTGCATTCATTCACAATCAACTGTTTTGTTTTGGTTTGGTTTGGTTTTTTCCTGACTGTTTCTCTTCTCTGAGGCTCAAAATAAGTGTTTGATACTTCAAAAACAGTGAAAATTGGCACCTTCATGAAGTCAGTTTAGGTGAGCCAATACACCTGGTTCAATCAGAATTTAAAAGGAAAATTAAGAGCTTGCCAAATCAATGCTCATTTAGTTAAAACCTTTGCAACAAAGACTTTCAATGTTTATAATTCATTTGAAAGAGAGTTGAAAACAAAATCTCTTCTAAAATGTTTATATAAATCTGTTTATAGAAGTGTATCTGCAGCCTATAGTTTTTATGGTGGCTACACAGAAAAAGATGAAACAAAAAGATGTCCAAGGATTAAAATACTACCCTCCTTGAGTTAGAGGTAGGGCCATTTGAATGGGATGATAACTGCTGAGAAGAGTACTTAAGAGGGGCCAGTCGGTGACATCCTATGCTGCCTGAATGTACTTTTTCCTCATTTTCAGATCTATCACCACAATACCAAATACTTCCTAAAGCAGTCAAAATGCTTTTCCCTCAGATCTCAGCTAAGGGTCCTATGGCTTCCAATTAAAACTCTCAGGATTTAGTTTTCATTACCTTTCCACTGGAATATTTATTACTTCCTCAAGAGCTCGGCTTCAATAGCTTTTAGCCATATGGAAATTTGGGGAAATTTGTTGCATTTCTTTCTTACCTGAAAATGTTTTTAGGTCTGAAAGTTGAGTTGATAGAAAAGAGATTCCTTAAGTTCACAGAAATCAGTAACACACGTCATTTGAATAAGATAAGTAAATGATGGACATTATCTATGTTTTACATTTTTTTCCCCTGTTAAGCCATTTGAATGACTAATGTCACTGACTTTCTCCAACCTCCTGAGGAATGCCTGCAGGTTTTATAGCTATGATAAAAAGAAAACAAGACAGTAAACAAATTTTACTTTAGGATTCAGAAGGCTAATTGTGACAGTAATTTCTTTATGACCCCTTTGATGTCAACCTGTATCTACTATGAGCTTTCTCCAGAGCAAGATACGTTTGAAATGCAAAAGATCACTCTCACTGTCCTCCCTCCCTCAACCCACCCTAACCCTCCACCCTGAGTCCTGAATAAAATATTTCAATGGCTATCCATTCAGATGAAACAGGGTTTCTCAACTATGGGAGAATTCTTTATTGGAATGGGGAGAGTGCTGTCTTTTTTCATTTTAGGAGGTTTAGCCTAATCTCTACCCTCTAGATGGCAGGAACATTATCCCCAAGTGATAACAACCAAAAACATCTTGAGATTTTGCTAAATGTTCCCAGGAGGGGGAAGTTGCCTCCAGCGATAAACCAGTGAGATGGAGATGAAATCCTCAAGAAGGATTTAAGGTGTTTTCCTACCTATTAAAGTCTGTATTAGTCAGGGTTCTCCAGAGAAACTGAACCAATAGGATGTACATATAGAAAGAGAAAGATATTTATAATAAGTAGGTGGCTTCCATGATTATAAAGGCCAGCAAGTCCAAATGCGCAGTGTACACAGGCAAACTGGAGACCCAGGAGAACCAATGGTGCAAATGAAATCTGCTGGAGAATTCATGTCCCTCAATGATCCCTTTCCATGATCCCCATGCTTCAGCCACACACACCTTATTTCAATTCCTTGAATATATACTCTTTCTCATCATAGGATCTTTGCACATGATATTCCCCAATCCTGGAAGACTTTTTCCCACTACAACCTGCCATTAGGCAATTATCTCCTTCTTTCATTTCAGCCTCAATTACACTTCTCGCAATTATAAATTCTTCCCAACCTTCCTGAGTAGATGAAGTCTCCCCATTATTTACTGTCAGAGCACTTATGGATCTTCCTCAAAACATTTATCACTTTAAAGTCTTTGAGGCTTTTTAATTTTTACCTTGCTCTATATCCCCAATACCTAACATATAGTAGGTATTCATCAAATATTTGTTGACTGACCAAATAAATGAATTCTCATTCACTCACAGTATGGTATCCTTTTTCTGACAATTACTGGCTTACTGAATGATGTGGTAATGGTCTAAATCACAAGCTTCTGTGCCATGAATATCAGAAAATCAACATAGCAATACAGCATGCAGGCTGGGCGTGGTGGCTCACACCTATAATCCCAGCACTTTGGTAGCCTGAGGCAGGTGGATCACAAGGTCAAGAGATAGAGACCATCCTGGTCAACATGGTGAAACCCCGTCTCTACTAAAACTATAAAAATTATCTGGGCATGGTGGCACACACCTGTAGTCCCCGCTACTCGGAAGGCTGAGGCAAGAGAATCGCTTGAACCCAGGAGTCGGAGGTTGCGGTGAGCCGAGATCGAGCCATTGCACTCCAGCCTGGGTAACAAGAGCAAAACTCCATCTCAAAAAAAAAAAAAAAAAGTAATACAGCATGCTTATTTGACAAACTTTCATTGTCAGCTGCCTATGGTCTATTAGAAAAACTACTGATGCCTCAGACTCCACTGCCACTGTTTCTTATTGCAACTCCTTTATGCATCACTTTATAGATTTCAGCATAAAATGTGTAATGAGCATTCATAAATGTGCATTACATATCTTGGAATTTAACGATTTGGGGAAAAGTAGTGTGAAAGGAAAATAAATCTTGGGGCCCCAAAATCACTAAGCTAAAGGGAAAAGTCAAGCAGGGAATTGCTCAGGGCAAACCTGCCTCGCATTCTATTTTTTGGTGCGCTGACTAGGATCTGCCTCCCATTCTATTGAAAGTCATCCCTCTGCCCACTGAGATAAATGCATATTTGATTGCCTCCTTTGGAGAAGCTAATCAGAAACTCAAAATGCAACCATTTGTTTCTTATCTATCTATGATCTGGAAGCCCCCCTCCCCACTTCAAGTTGTCCTACCTTGGCTTAGCGTTGTCGCAGCCCTTCTGAACTGGGCCAATGTGCATTTTACACAAGTTGATTGATGTCTTATGTCTTCCTAAAATGTATAAAACCAAGCTGTGATCTGACCACCATGGGCATGTATCGTCAGGACCTACTGAGGCTGTGTCACAGGTGTACGTCCTTAACTTTGGCAAAATAAACTTCCTAAATTTACTGAGACCAATCTCAGATTTTTGGGGTTCACAGTAGGTATGCCAGGTACCCACTTATTGCCCCTGTGCTCCAAATTCACCCTTCATTGCCCTGTTTTGGCACACTGGAGAAGGAACCCCTAAAGACTTCTCCTTTGCTAGTCACCACCACATTAATCTTTGTTGGCGGAAGATATCAGAGGAGGGACAGTGCCAGAGAAAGAGACTTCTCTTGATTTGGTTGCTTCCTCTCTTCTTGCTCTAGAGTGTGGTAGTTGGAGCTGTGTGTCCAAGAGTTGACATGGCACATGCCCTCCAGCCGGTTTTGCTTGGACCCCAGTGGAAGGCTTTCTGAATGGGAGCTCCTACCGAGATTTCCCAGCTCACCCATCCCAACCAGCTGGTCATGGACCAGATTTGGCCTGAAGCAATCCAACTTTCCTGCCATCAGTAGGTCCAGCCACAATGAATTTAGACTCCAATGAAGTCTGAATCTTAGTGCTGGAGAGGAACCCCCTTCTCTACTTCTCTAAGTGTATCTCTTCATTTGGAACTTTCAGCCCTTGGGTATTCTCTGAATTCTATTTTATACCCTCTGAATGGCTACTCACCTGCTGTAATTCTCTATATTAAATATTCCCTGATAAATTAATGGTGCTGATTCTGTTTCCTTCTTCAACTATGTCTCATACAGTAGATCAATGGGTAAGAAGTCTGAATACATAGACATTTACCAAACCTTAATTCCAGAATAGTCTGCCTTTCTAGGCTGAGAAATGTTAGCAAGGCAGAGTTTTTTAAAGGCCTCTTGTAATGATAATACTCCAAGGAGCAAATCTTTACTGCTGGATGGAGCCCAAGAGGCCAGCAGCCTTTTCAGCTGAAGCATCCTGGTCACCCAGAGGTGATGTGGCTTTGTTTATGGGGTGGCTGAGTGGGACATGCTAGGAGGCAGCTCCCCTATGAGATTCCCCTGGCCCCCGCTGAGGACCCTCTCCTGGAGCTGCACTAGGTTATGCACTGGCGTTTTTATGGGGACCCACTGGAGGGAGAAATTTCAAGCGTAAGTACCAGGAATATTTATGCTTCTTCTGAATGACTCATTGAGATTTAGCTCATGGACACTGTGAAACACATAACTGCTTGGTTCCTATTTAGAACGGTGGCCAGAAAAGTCAGGAGCAAAACTGTGGCTCTCTCCTGGTAAGCAGCCAGTGCCCCATGACAATGACACCTTTACATTCCTGCTCCTCTGGCTTAGCCTCAGTTGTTTTCCACCCTGCTTTTCCCTTTGCCTTGATTGCCTCCTGGATTTATTATTGTTATCCTATTATATACCTCAGGCACTTTAAAACATCCATTTAAGAGTAAGTTGGCTATAAACAAAATATCAAGTACAAATCTTTTCTCCTCAAGCTAACATCATTGTTCTTTTTATTACTGTTTGCTTACAGCAACAAAGAATGTAAATACTTGTATCTTCCTGAGAATAGGTGTACCTCAGAGGCCCAAGAGCAATTTGTTCAGATTTTTCAAAATTTCCTTTACCACTTGCTTACCTAACTAACATGTTAATGTCCAATTTTCATATCCAAATCACAAAAACTGTTAGCCTGGGCTTTATCAAATTTTTAATATTTTTTTCAAGGCAAAAGGCATCCAAATTGATTATATTTAACCATTATGAGACTGGCTACAAGCTCGGAAAGAATAAAATTTTATTATTTCTTATTTCTTTATCAAATTATAGTGTGAAAATGTAGTTTCTTCCAAAGGCAGTCATTTGGCAATACTGTACTCCATAAATTGTGGGAGGAAAAAATTTGTGTCCTTTCTCTTTATTTTTGTGCCCTTATTATTTTTACTTTGCTGAATAAGCAGCTTTCTTTCTTGTGTCTCTCTAGGATGGTGAGAGATGACTATTCAAAACCTTATTTACACCTAGCCTCCCTCATGTTTCTGCCCTTCCGTGGCCAGACCTCAACAGCTATCATTTATCATGGGCAGTGACTCATACCTTGTAGGGGCAAAATAAATATTTGCTGAATAAATCCTCGGAGCTGCTACCAAAAATGGGAAATCTTGGAAACAAAAAAGCAATCACAGAAAATAAAGTAACTGCAGCTGTGGAAACAGAGAAACTATATGATATTCTTGCTTTTCTCTTCATAATTTCTCCAAAGAAAGGCAGATTTTGTTTCTCTGTACTGAAACTGAAAAACAGCATAGCTTTGTCTTCATCTGATTTCAAAGAAATAATTCCAAACAATGTTTTTCTTGTTTTCCTTTACTTCGGAGAAAATGTGACACATTGCCGTTAGTAGATACTCATTCTTTTGGTTAAGTATCTATGTGAGAATTTGCTAATGTTTCTATGCAGATAGCCCTGGTAACCTTGTCTCATACTCCAGAAAGCCTCTGGTGAAGAAAAACCAGGCAAATGATCTACAGATCAGTCTAATGGGAGAATTTCAGAGAAATTGCCATGGGAACTAATGACAGAAACTAATAAAAAAGAAGTTGAAATGAACCTATAAGGAGTCAATGCCTCCACTCACCTATTGCTGTAACCAGCACATTACTAGACGTAGCCTTCTCTTGCTCTCTTATTTAACCCTGAGTATGGTTCATAGATAAATGGGCCAGGGTCCCTTTAACCATCAGACTTTCCATTTATTTCAGAAAATACAACATCAATTTTTCAAGTGATTCAATTAGGTTACTGGGTTAGTGCCCTTCATGCTTTCAAACATGTTCTTATACCTATTTCCATTACCCAAGTCCTTGATCTTCCATAACAAAGCCTGTATTTCTCTTAGCGCCCTTTTGGGATGATTAGCTCAACCGAATCTAGGAAGAATGAACTCCTATCTCTAAACATCCGAAGTTCCTCATGCAAGTGAGATAACAGAAATCAAAACAGACAAAGGAATTGCAAAAGACACATTTAAATACCCTATCCTTCCAGGTGATATTTTCTTAAAACAGGTGACTAGATTTTCAGACTCATACTGGTCTAACAAGTAATGTGTTTTTGAAATTACTAATGGGAAAATATGTTCATGTTTTCTAGCATTATCAATCACATGAAAAGTTTTGATGAGCACTTTTAAGACATTTTAACAGAAACAACCTTTTCCTGAAGTAGATAAGCCTTTGGTTAAGGAAAGCATGCATGTTATAAGTGTAAGTTCTTCTGGCACTGTGATGTAAGTATGACCTGGAAAATAAAAGGCAGTGGTGTAGCAAACCAAAGTTATTCAGATATGTGTATAGACAGGATCCCTAGGAGCCAAGGGATGCTGAGTTGTGATATGCTGCAGTTACATCTGCTCTTGTCCTGTGTGGTCAGCTCGCTTCTGATAAGAGGTGGGATCTTTGAGGAATTAAATCAGGACCTCAGTCTAACCACTAGAGAGCCTGTCATTGGCATCAGCAATGGCATTGACCCTGCAGTATGCAATAGCTGAGTTTCCCTTTGACAACCACAAAAGTTCCTCAAAGGCTGTCTGCTGGATAATGTGAGCAAGTCAAGAGGAAGAGAAGCGTGGCATGCACAGTACTTAGTAATATAAATATGACAATTCCTGTTGCTATTTTTGACTGGTGCAGAATCACAATGGGGATAAGGCAGCAGAGAAAGGGCTATGGCTTTAGTGTGTTTAGTTTGGGGGTGAAAGTAGAGATAAGGGCTGGTACAGTTAAAAATAAATGATTCTGTTGCCATGGTTTCCTTCTTCATAAATTCTTTTCAACATGAATTGCTGTTGTTGTGTTTAATTTTAGATTCATGCAGATTTTCAACAAATAAGAATTCCTACACGTCTGAGAAATGGTTTTTTAAAAGCTGTCAGAGAAGGTTTTTGGCAGTCTGGTTTAAACATTTCTAAGCAAGCTAACCTGCAGGGTTGTGGCTTTTACCAAAGGAAAGTGAATACAGAGAATAAGAACTTAAAGAACATTGAAAGCTACATGTATCATTCTGATTAAAACATAAATTCATATGATTGCAACAATTAAGGGGATGCTGAGTATTGAAGACTGCCTCTCAGAATCTCTGGTGCTCCTCTTACAGAGTAACTTTCTTAACAATGTGCCCATAAAAGATTTCAGGTATCAAACATTAATTTAGATAAATATGTATTTATTAATATCAAAGCCTCTAATTGTGTTTTCAAAATCTGTCATATTATTTCATTTTCTTGAATAGGATATCAGAATTACTTATAATTTATACCCACTCTAAAACATCTATGTTTCATTTTTTAAAAATTTATATAATGAATACTTCAAATTTGGAAAACAATAATGACAAGGAAGAGTTGACTTTACCAAAGAAACGATTTTTCCTTATGCATTCATTAGAGCATATAGAACTATAATGCTATAGTTCATTATAGCATTTAAATAATGAACTCCCCTACCACAATTAAAAGAGGACTTCATTTTTTCAAAGAAAGAAAATCAAACTACTTGTACAGAAATGCATTTTAATCCAGTTACAATGTAAACAGAAGTAATACAGTTGCAGTAGTAAAGGATGGAATTTATTACAACTGAAAGGAAATGAGTGAACTATATTTGTCTTTATACATCTATTTTCTAATTCCATTACTCTGATTTATTATAGTACTTAATCAATTATTTTGTTAACTGTACATTTTGTCTTTCAGTCATACTAGTTCCATTTTTGATAATTTTCTTTTAAGTCTGAAAATTTAGAAAATAAAAAGTAATTCTTGTGGCATTTTAGTTCAATTAAAGTTGAAACAGAAGCTGGTACTATTTCTCTTGATGCATCCTAAATTTAAATTAACACATACCGATTTGGGGTTTGGTGGGGGGAGGTGTTTGTGGCATGCTTTGGAGAAGGGCAGTAGAATTAATTATTAAGATATTTCAACTAATTGCACAGTCATTGCCCAAGATTATGTCATGATTATATCAGTCTCCACTTCTGCCTGTGGGGGTGAGGAGATTTCCTCATGTTTTGTAATATTTCTACAGTATAATAATTGTGCAAAAATATCTAAAAATTCAGGTGTGAAATTTTCATGAATAGATCAGAGCTGCTCAGAGCAGATTTTATCCAGTTTCTGCTCGTTCTAGAAATATGTTTGGGAGGTAGGATGGCCAAGGACATACTACTTCAATTTCTCTAAGCTTGGCTTGTGGCTGATTTGGAAGAGCAGCTGATTAGCTTTTTCCTGCTGGCAGCTTGCCTCTGTCCTGCAGCTAAAAATCCCAGGGGCCTTTGGATTAAAGCACAACCCCAAGGGTTCTATGGCTAATAAATCATTTGGCTTCACTATGAAAGCACAAGGTACATACCTTTGGCTATGACAGACTAGTGTTGACTGGTCTTCATACCCAAAACAATTAGAAAAGCTTGACAAAATACTTTTCAAGAATCTGCTTGAGACTAGGCATGTGATTCATGCCTATCTATAATCCCAACACTTTGGGAGGCCAAGGCTGAAGGATTACCTGAGGCCAGGAGTTTGAGACCAGCGTGGGTAACACAGGTAGATCTTGCCTTTACAAAAAAAAAAAAGAGGAAAAAAAATTAAAAGGAAAATAAAAAATAAGCCAGATGTGGTCTATCCCAGCTACTCAGGAGACTGAGGTAAGAAGATAGCTAGAGCTTGGGAGGTTGAGGCTAACAGTGAGCCATGAGTACACCAGTGCAGTCTATCCTTGGCAGTAGAGCAAGACCATGTCTCAAATAAATAAATAAATAAATAAGCAAATAAATAAATAAATAAAAGAAAAGAATTTGGCTGAAAGTTTTGGAGAGCTAGCAGAACAGCCCAGACATAAAAGGGCCAAGATCCCAAAGAGTAGAGAAATTCATTGAGATGAGTCTCATATTTTATGCAACTTTTCTCCCTGAGCAATCCCTGAGTTTCCTGCAGTCTCACCGAACTGGAGAGCCAAAACTTGGAGTCCAACACCCAAGAGGCTATAATATAGGAGAGAAGGTAAGCGCAGAGAAAGAAATCGAACAATTTGAGACTAGACCCAGTGAGAAAATGGATGACAGGAACAGAAGCTGATGTAATAGGTATAATGGAGTTACAAGACACAGACTTTCCTGTAACTCGAGAACATACTTCGCAAAATGAGGAATCGCATTTGAAAACTGAAATCTATTCAAAGAAGGAATCAAATGGTATCTCTAGATTTAAAAATTATAAGTGAAAATCAACATGCAATTGATTGGCATAATGACAGGTTAGACACAACTGAGGAAGAAACGATGACTGGAAAACAGTTCACTAGAAAAAATACCCAGATTAAAACAGAGAGAGAACGAACCTCGAACACACAGAACAAAGGCCTCAGAGAATGTGGGACAAGGGGCCAAGGTCTAAAGAAATTTTAAATATGTGGATAAATCTAAATAAATATTGACTGAAAATAATTATAATTTCACCTTATGTGATAAAAATATTTATAAAATTAAAATGCATGATAATAATAATCCAAAAAGCAAGAGTGTCAGTAAGTGGTGTTAAAGGGTCTAAGATCTCCTCCATAAGGTTTAAGACTTAATAAAGATACAATTTATATTAGACTCTTGTAGGTTAAGGATAGATACAGTGACTTCAAATATGGTTATATAACTAATGTATAACTACAAGAAAGGAAAGTGGAGTGATAAAATATTTTATGAAATTCAACAAATACAGAAAAATCCTGCATAAAAAAGAGACATATCACAGGCAGAACAAGTAGAAAAGATTAAGATGATAGAGTTAATGTCAAATATATCAGTGATTATATCACATATACATGGCTTAGTAGAATTGTAAAGTAGTGCAATGGCTTGGGAAAATTTTTTGACAGTTTCTTATAAATTAAATATACATCTATTCTCTGACACTGAAATTCCACTCCATTGAATTTTTCCTTAAAAATGTAAAAACATATGTACATATAAATGCTTATGAAATTTTTATTAATTATATATGAAGACTGAAAATAATTCAATTGTATATCAACCAAAAAAAGCCATACAATGTAACACTACTCAGCAATAAAAAAATCAACTATAACTACTTATAAATGGTAAGCATGTATCATGCAGAATAAAGGAAAGCATATACACAAAAATTTACTTGCTATATGATTCATTTATGTGAAATATGTATCCAAGCCATGGAGTTAGAGCTCAGAAAAATGTTTGACTGTAGGAGTGAAATTGCCTGGAATGTGACCAAGGAAACTTTCTGAAAAGATGGAAATATTCTATATTTTGATTGAGTGGTTTGTATGAGTATACAGATTTTTAAAAGTTATGTTATAGACAAGATATATGTATAGGTCTTACTGTATGAAAATTTCACTTTAATAAAAAAATTAAAAGCAAGCAAAAAACAAAAGTATACCCAGAAAGATAAATGGGACTCAATATTCTAATTTTTTAAACTTATCAAACTGTATGAAACAATCCAAAATAAATGCTGCTTATAAGACACAATTATAAAGAAACATAAAGGAACAAAATAAGGTTGAAAGTAAAAGGATGGAAAAAAAGATATTCCATGCAAATACTAATCAAATGAAAACTAGTATATATAAATTAATACCAGATAATATATAATGTAAGGAAAGAAGCATTACTAGGAATAATCCTTCACATTCCTCCACAAATAAGATTTAAAAAATTCTAGGTCAGGTGTGGTGGCTCAGACCTGTAATCCTAGCACTTTGGGAGGCCGAGTTGAGCAGATTACCTGAGGACAGGAGTTCAAGACCAGCCTGGACAACATGGAGAAACCCTGTCTCTACTAAAAATACAATATTTGCTAGGCTTGGTGGCACACACCTGTAATCTCAGCTACTCAGGAATCTAAGGCAGGAGAATTGCTTGAACCCATGAGTCAGAGGTTGCAGTGAGCTGAGATTATGCCACTGCACTCCAGCCTAGGTGAAAGAGCAATACTCTCAAAAAAAAAAAAAAAAAAAAAGAAAGAAAGAAAGAGAAAAACTTCTATGCATCTAATAACATAGCAAAAATTGCAAAACTATAAACAGAAGTTGAAATATCATAATGGGAAATATTAACATTCCCATCTTAGTAACAGAAAGAAAAACCAGACCAAAACATCTGTAAGATTATAAAAGATTTGTACACTTGTAACTAATCTGACTTAATTGACAAAGTATAAAATGATGCACCAACAACTACAGAATGCACGTTCTTTATCAAGTGATATGGTTTGGCTCTGTGTCCCCATGCAAATCTCATGTTGAATTGTAATCTCTACATGTCAGGGAGGGGTCTGGTAGGAGGTGATTGGATCATGGGGGTGGATTTGCCCCTTGCTTTCTCACAATAGCGAGTGAGTTCTCATGAGATCTGATAATTTAAAAGTACAGTACTTTCCCCTTCTCTTCCTCTCTCTCTCATGCCACTATGGTAAGATGTGCCTTGCTTCCCCGTCACCTTCTGCCATGATTGTAAGTTTCCTGAGGCTTCCCCAGCCATGCAGAAATGTGAGTCAATAAATTAACCAGTCTCAGGTAGTTCCATATAGCAGTGTGAAAATTGACTAATACATCAAGTAAATGTTGAGTATTTATCAAAAATTGACCATATACAAGTCTATAAAGTAAGCTGCAACAAATTCAAAGGATTTTGATCAGAGAATATCTTCAATGACTATAAAGAAAAACTAGAAATCAATAACAGCAAAATCACTATAAAACCACCTATGTCTAGAAATGAAGTGATATTGCTTAAAAAGTGAAGTGAGAATTTTATATAATAGTGGTGGGAGTCTAAATTGGTATCATTACTTTTGGAAACTGGCAGTATCTAATTAAATGGAAATTATATATGTCCATGGATGCAGTAATTACACTCCTAAGAATATACTCAACAGAAATATTTATGTTCACCAAAACACATGTACAAAAATGTTTATGGCTACACTATTTGAAATAGCCTGAAACTGGTTAATATTTCTCTCACATCATCATTAAGACATCAGAATGAATAATAATGGCATATTCATAATATGCATTCAATATATTAACACATGAAAATTGACTACAGATATATGTAGTGATGTGGGTAATTATTAATTTTGCATGAATATGACACAATGTACATATTTTGTCATTCTGTATATAAAAAGTTTATCTCCATAAACTGTATAGATGAATATCAGGATAGTCATTACCTTTGGGCAGATAGGAAATTTATAATGACTATAAGAGGGCAAAAAGGAGGCTACTGAGCTGCCAGTGATATTTTATTTCCTGACCTATGTTATGAATAACCAACATGTTCATTTTGTGAAAACTGATCAAGCTTTACACCTAATTTAAGCAGCTTTCTATAAGTGTATATTATTTAAACTACAGAGCCAACTTAAAAGCATGAGACAAATTCTTTTAGATAACTTCGCTCATGGCAAATGGTCCCTTCTTTCATGATTTGATTCACCATTTTGAAAAAAAAAAATCAAAGGTAATTTTGATGCCATGTGATGAATAAGGTAGGTTATTAAGCCAAGGAAGAAGGAGGGGCTGTCTGACCAAACAGGACACACAGCTGTAATATAAAAAGAATGTCGCTCTTGTTCGACTGAGGAACTGATCTGAATGATACAATTTCATAGGAGGATTTCCAAAAATTTTAAACAATGGCAAACTGGGAGGAATAAGCATGACTATTTGGATTGCAGCACTTTTTCCTTTGTATTGAATCATGCTATTTATTCACCTAGGTGTGTAAGCATGTATTAAATAGTGCTTTCCCACTAATTTTTTTTACTACCTCAGCACTCTGGTAAAATAAGCATTATAATTACTTTGTGAAGGCAGGCATTATTATCCTGCCATTTTCATTTAATTTTTTGAAAGAGAAAGATAGAATAGGATAGGAGAATCTAGATGGTGATTTATTTGCCAAGGTTATACACAGTGGGAACGTGCTAGAGGCAGAATTTGTCCAGGGTCTTTTCATTGCTGCCCACTTTCTATTCCGGTGCATTCTGGAGAAGAATAAGGGTAACTGAATCTTTTTGTTGTTGTTGCTGTTGTCTTTGAGCTGTTTCCTTATCTACACTAACTTCTATGCAATATAGCATGTCAAGCTTCTGTTTTTATTTGAAAAAATACATGACTTTTTAATTGTAAAGCAGAAATTTCCATGTTATAAAATCTAACAATTTTGTATCTAGGTTTGTGTCATTGGCGCAATAAAGACAATGAGAAAAAGTAAAACCAACAAAACAACAGTTATCTTTACGATCACCTCGAATATTTTATAAAATCAGCTCCAAGATTTTATTTTAGGGTGAATTCATCTGATTCCATTGCTTTGTTATGCATATTGTACAGCTATTAAAACTGAAATCCAGGGTTCCTCTGTTAAAGTTTGCTATTGTGTTTACTAGTGTTTGAATGCTATCCCAAGGAATTCCTAAGGAATTGCTCTGTCCTCAGAGAATTACCTTGGAGCATAGAATTATAGCTTGTCTTCCTGTACAGGCATTTTATGTACAGTAGGTGGCCAAGAAATATTTTTAGAATGCATAATTAACTGAATGATTAGTGACATGAGACACTCTGATTTGGGGAGAGGCTCAGAGCATCTTCTGCCTCACAATTCTAGCTCAGACAGAAAAATATTTTCTCTCCCTTTGTGACAACTTATGCAATTGTTGTGCTAGGCAATGTGAGATACAGTCCTGCTACTACACATTCAAATATATGTGGGTGATTCTCCTTTTTAGTGTTAATTGGAGCTTTGTAACTTTTGGATGTTTCCAGTTTATTTTTTTTATTATGAAGAGTACACATGGCCTTATAGAAGACAATAGCTACTAGATATAACCAGAGCCAAATTAAACTTCTGCTGATCTATTTCAGAAAATAATAATATCTTGGATTTCCTCTGATAGGTGGAAGACAATTATTATTCTTTGTCCATCTTTCTTGTCTGGTGTTTGCAGTTGAATGTAAGACAATGAAGGCATATATATTTATATACAAAGAATGCATGACTAAACATTTTCTACAGAATTCAAAAATTTCTTATATTTCCAACATTTTATTTGTCTCTAATTTCAGTCTTTCCATCTCAACCGGAAAGTGATGACCAATTCAAAGAATTGTGAAGAAAGAATTTACAAAGCTACCTGGGAGGTAAAAATGGAACCAATGTACAAAACTAAAAATGCTCTTACCATATAATCCAGCAATCATACTCTTGAGCATTTATCCCAGAGAAATAAAAACATACTGTCACAAAGAACTCCGTATATGAATGGTCACAGAAGCTGCATTCCTAGAAAACAGGCCAAGACAGAGAATAGACCTGGAATAGAGAACCAGGAGCTAATGGAAAAGCCTCTCCATTTCTGCCATATGCAAATACTTCCTTCTTGGATTTCTCAGAGCAAGATTTTTCTTTTAATAGTCATATTTGTTTTTCTAAAATTCACACTTTTTTTCAGTTGTCTATATAGGCTTCTGCCTGATTGGTTCTGTGATCAGTATTATTCTATTTGCTGGGAAGATACGTTTGTAGTTTTTTTCAGTAAACAAACACTATGTAAACTGGATATATTTTATTTCTTAAATTGAATTAAAAGCATGGTACTGTGGTAAGTCCTGCTAGAGATACAATTAGCAATAGAGAGAGGGAGATTTCCCTGACCTTAAAGTTATTCTTAATCCTGTGCAGGAGATAGATATGCTTACAAAAAGACACTAGTGCACGGTCCAAAGTGAGAGGAAAGGAGTGCGTGTCTTTAACCAGATGTAAAATTCCAGGTTGAAATATTGACCTGATGATGTATGTAGCTTTAAAATTCCATCAGAGTTGAGCAAATGTTGGAAGGGGATGGTGAAATGAGAGATGTGATACTTCTGAATCTCATCCCAGGAATGTAGTTACTGGAGTCTTAAGATGGCTTTGCATTTCTGATGCAAATTAGGTTTTCTTCCACTTTCCATCATTTTCCTTCAGAAATGCAAGATGGGATTTTTGCAGTCACCTATGTGCCTCTTGCTTTCTCATGTTGCAACTCTCTGGACTACATCAATCTTTCCGCCTTAATTCCTGACCAAATCTTCTACTCTTTCCCTGCCATATCACAGCATTTGAAAGGAAACAAACTTATAATTTGATTCTTATTTTTAACAAGGTAGAAAAGATTATGTATATCATCAATCAATTTTGAAATTTAGGCCACCTAGGACATCAATGTGACATGAAAGCACACTTTTTTGTTTAGATTACATTTTTTTTTCTACAGAAGGAAAGATCCAACTGGGATTGTTCTGAATAAAATAAATATACTATAACCAACTTTGCAGTATTTCCATCTGTGAAAATGAAAATAGATCTGCATAGCCTTTGAAATATTTATTTAGTTTTTTTTTCTTCAAAACTTTTTTCCTTGCATTGGATTGCCATCAGCAAGTATAAAAAGTGATAACTTTTTCTAAAGTCTGGAACTAAACAACTCTTATTAAGTAGCAAGAATCTCACTGCCATTGTTCTTTGTATTCACTCTGCATAATGACTTTTAATTTGCCTGGCTGTTATGTTAAAATAAAAGAACAAATCTGGCTTAGAAGTGACATAATTTGCTCAACTTTACAAAACGGTTTCATTTAAATAATTTATAAAACAAAGATGTCCAAACAGTTCAAACTCTGCTAATTTACAAAACAGATTTGCATTGAAATCTCATCTTTAAAAAAAAATCCAATCTAAACAGTACATATATTTTGAGTCTATTCATCTTTAACAAAAAACAGTGAATTTTTTATCACCTTATCTCCAAAGAACAACATCACTACTCTGCATTATAAAGCATGTTTAGCTTGAATATTCATGTACATACTTCATCTCACTTTACCCTAACTCAGTGGCAGTAGAAATCTGTCTTGCAGATGAAGAATTAAGACAAATGATTTTGTCTGAAGTGACATCTGTACACGGAGCTATGTAAAAAGCTAAAACCCTAATATGTAGCCCAGCTCTCTCACAGTGGTCACACTGCTGAAGTAGCCAGGATACCATGTGCAGTAGAGAGCTGAAAGTTTTTGTCTCTCTTCTAAAATTCCAGCAGCTGGTGGTCACTGCTGTTCTAAGCATGGTTGCTTCAGAGATACTTTCAAATTAGCAACTCAGGAAGTAACTAGAAAGGGGTTTGGCTTATTTATTTTCTGGAAAAGAAGGAAATGGAGAGGATTCCTCCCAGTGGTATGCTAAATTTTTCACTACCAGAAATCAAACTTTTTATTACAAAATGACAATTATCTAAAGGAAATGAATAATTCTTTTCATTCTGAATATTGACAAAAACCCACGGGGGTGGGTAGGGGGGTGTGGGAAGATAACTCTGGGTAGTGTGCTTCAGATGGTGGATGCATTAGGGTGAAGAGAAGAGAAACAAATGCAAGTAAGAGACAGAAAGCCAGTGGCCAATGAGAAAGCCGCAGGGATAGATTTAAAGAAAATGGGGAACTTAAAAGATTTGCCTCAAAGGCTAGAAAATACTTATAGAGATCATCCTTAGAGATGAAGTTATTGCAGCAGAAGTCTGCAAGCCCTCTGAAATCCAAGGGAGGCAGCAGGAAGAAGGGTAAGGCTGAGATGAGACCTGTTTGTTATTAACTTGGAAATGAGGAAGAACAGGGAGATTTATGTCTCCTACCAAACAGCACTATTTGCAAACTGGTCCACTAAAATGTTTAATGAATTCTTCTGTAATGCTCCATTGTACTCAATTGTTCCCTTTTGGTTACAAATCCCCAAGAAGTAGCCTTAATCTGCTATCCTTTGAGAAACTGCTGATTCTTGGTGGCCTCTGAAATGAAGAAGCCACAAACACTTTTCAAGGAAGGGAAGCAAAGAGTAACATCAAGTCCAGTGTTTTTAGAACTGGGTGACTTTGGGGTTAACTTGGTTGCAAACTCCAGGCTCCTTTATCGCTTTAGTCTCAAACTAGGAAGAAAAACCTGTTCTCCCTGACTACATTCCTTTTCAGAAATTTCCCTGTCTCATACCCAGATGGTGCCCTTTGAACTTAAAAGCTAAAGAACTTTGTTCCCCACTGTAAATCGTCCCCACAGCCATGTTGCTTTTCCATTTAGCTGCCAAGCTGGGGAGAATTGGCAGTTCTACTGGACAATTAGCACTTTGAAATATTATACCACCACATATGTAACAGGTTAGCACAGTGCCTGGATGCAGAGAGCACTCTACAAATGTTAGTGCTTCCTTCCCTGTGGGCACAGGAGTAAGCAAGGTCTACTTACCCTTCTACCACTGATACACAGGAAAACAAAAGTAAGAAAGCTGGTGTTTGGTGTCCTAAAAGGGAATGGGTATAGAAATATATATATATTTTATATGTATTATATATATATAAAATAGCATCAATTTTACAATAGTAATATTGTAAAACTTACTTTATTAAGTAAGTTTTACAATAAGGGTTCAGTAACGTCTTTATATATATATATAATATACACAAATTATATATATATATAAAATATATATTTATATATATATATAAATATACAATAAATATTATATATAAAATGTATATTTCTTTACTTAAATATATATAATGCATATTCATATTTATATTTATATATAAAAAGATGTTATTGGACCTTTATTGTGAAACTTACTTTTAGATATATAGCTCATTAAGCAAAACCTGAAAAAAATCAGAGAGAATAATAAATAAGAAATGAAATATTAATATTGAAAGGCCTGAGGCTGATCACCTTTATCTCTGGTTGGTAAAACAATCACCACTCTAAAACTCACAGCCCAGAGTCTTACAAGCTAACCAAAGACCTATAAGTGGACTGTCTCTATTAGTTATTAGTGATGGTTTTAAGTTTTTTCCTAGCACTTTATTTAGGATGATCCAAAAATGTTATCACCTAGAAGAAAGAAGCAATAGCAGGCCTGTTATTTATGTAATCTGTGAAAATAAGCACTAACCCACTCCTCTAGTTCCTGAATAAAACCAGACATATGGTGGGTATTAAAAAGCAAATGTAGTCTATCACAATTTCATAATTTTTTGTTTGTCTTTTCATGGCAACTCTCAAAGGGCATTTCTCTGCTTTAGTCTTCCTTTAAGAGATAAATTCTCTAAAATACAATTCACCCTTTCAAAAATCCTTAAACTCAGAACAACATGGCACCTAAAAGTATTGAGATTAACTTAGGAGTAATAGGGCAATTTACCCAGCCAAGAAGTAAGTGGAGGCTTTCTAGCTATTCCAATAAACGTTTCCTGACCAGAAAAGGGAATAACCTGCAGCTTTGCCCTGAGTTAATAAATTAAGACAAATTTAAGCCAATGTTAAAGTGAGATATCCATAATCTATATTGCTAAACAGAAAAAAAAACAACAACAACACTGAATTTGGTTGAGCTTTCCAAGTTTGATTAAAAGTATGCTAAATCAGGAATCAGAAAATGTATGAGTCTTAGACCTGTGAACTTGAAGTGTATCTTTCTGTTTCTCAATTTCCTCATCAATAACCTAGGATAATAGAAATTATGAACTTCTGTCTTCATGTGAGAAAGAATTTTGTAACTCTAATCAGACATACATTATTATTCCATCAGATGGCATTCATTTAACAAATGTCTTTTCAGTATTTATCCCCCCAGAAAGATTTTATTCCATTTGAATGTTTATCATCACATATATCCAAAATCTGTGGTGTTTTCGGAAAGAATTAGAAGGGTTAAATCTCAGGTAGTACAAAGCCTCCTTTATTCCTCTGACCTTGCAACCTTAGTTCCGGAAGCAGTGCCTAGCCTCTCCTCAAAGACTGCTTGATCTCACTTGGGGAAGGGAAAAGATGCTTCTAAATTTAGTCTAAGTGGATTTAACATATGGCATCATACCTTCCTGGGTCAAGAGGTCCCAGGGTTTCTGGAAAACTGGAAAACAGATTTTGCTGGGTGGTGGAAATTGGAGAGGGTAGACCATTCAGCTACTTGAAGAAAAACAGTGACTTGAGGATTTATTTTTCCAAGCTACATTTCTAAAAGAAAGCTATGCCCTGATGCTAAAAGGCATCTTGATTTAGGCATTTGAGATCCTTCCCTGATGGCTCTAAGACATATTAAATTATTTGGCATCTGGTCCATGTGGACTCTGCTCCAATGGAGTTAAGTCAGGCTTCGACCTGCCAAATTATCCTTATTGGATTTGAGGATAAAAATAAATAGAAACCTAAGGAGGGTTAGAATAGAGGTTTTCTTTTAAAAAGCCAAATGGTCAAAATCTATAAAAAGGCAAACAAGGAAAGAATAAGGAAAAAATAGTAAAATCTAATAAGACTTTTAAATTAGTAACAATTTTTAATTAACACTGTGATTCAAATCTGATCATTTTCTTATTAACAAAGTCATCCCATTATACTTTTGAGCGAGCATGGGTGGCACTATATTAGCAAATGATAGCGATGTGTATTTCTGTGAACCATAAATAGCCATGAATGAGAAACAGCTATGATCTGCCATGTTTCCTTATTGCTTAAGTAAGCTATAAAGATTCAAAAGACACAAAACCTGCTTTTATGTCTGTCATGGGATATCCATAATTACTAACTTTCCTATAGATGTTTTGTTTTTCTCCTAGTTACACCAAAGGCATAAAAAGAGGCCAGGAAACTAGCAGTTTTAGAGACAGAGATAAAATGGTGTAAAATCCAAAAAGAAGGTGTATATTTGGGTCTGTGCATTGAAAACGGCTGGTGTGGTTGCCGCTCTACACTATGTGAATAGTGCCATCTAATGCATTACTTAAAATCAGCAAGTATTTTTGGAACTTAACACTGGGAAGCAAGAGAAACTGAAAATAACCACCTAATTAGAAATGCTGTCATCAGGATTTTACTTCAAATTAAATTGAATGGAGTATTTAAATCAATCATGGTTCTTGTGTCTTATTTGTTTTAGCACAGCAACAGAATTTATTTACAGAATACCTGCCACACTCTCTCTTCTCATTTTTAAATAATAGTGTTGGTTTTAACCAGTACTGTGTAAGAAATACTATTTAAATTCAGAAATTTTCTAATTTAGGACTATTTTGTAGCTTGGAGAAAACAAGTAATGAAAGTTTACACCTAGAAAATATCTGACAATTTGTCTTTTCTCAATATTGGTTGTGATTAAAATGTCAGATATTCTGTTGGAAGCCATCAATCCTGTATTCACTATGGCCATTTTCATTGCTTCAAGACTAGAAATATTTTGAAACCCTATTTATAAGGAATGAGATAGAAGAAGTGTATCTCACACATACACGCACACACAGACACAACACACACACACACACAACACACACACACACACACACAATAACAAGACTATCATAACTTCCTTTAGTCTTCATACAAGGAATATTTGGGAAAGAAATGATTAAAAATGTGTGAACGATTTCTTATATTGGGATTTTGTTAAATGGCTTTACTAAAACTTTAAATGAGTCTGGCATAAACATTTATATAAAATCTATAAACAAGTTGAAGTAGTACTGTATTCTTTTGGTTTCACTGCCAGAAAATAGCTGATGGTTATCTTGCTGCAACAATTCTCACCCCCAAAAAACTGAAAATTCTATTTATGAAGAAAGGATGCATATTGGGTCAAAGGAAAGATGGTGCAGTAAATTTGATAAGTTTAGAAGAGTACTGTTCTAAACTTCCCCAGCTTTGGCTGAGATCAGTGCTTCATGTTAGCTGAAGATATGTGAAAGTCAAGGATTTACAGGCAGTCATCTACACTGACAGTGGCAGAACGTTTAGAAAATGTTTGTATTTCTGAATTCATTAATTCACTTATTTTGCTGGGCTGAAACCTGTGAGAGATGGAGAGATCAATGAGATTGTGTTTCTATATTTCAACATTTTCATAGCAATAGGAGAACAAGATATCTTCACAAATACAACACATATATCAGAGTTTGAAAAGCGTACAGAGCTTAGTAGGTATCCAATAATTATTTTTTGAATATTTGAATGTATATATAATTGTTTGATAAGTGAATACATGAATATATGAATGAGTGCCATAAGAGAGATCATGAGAGTTCAGAGAAAAGACAGATTACTTCTGATTTTGGTGAGATGGGAAGTGGAAAAAGGATACAGGAGATTAAGAGAAAATATAAGGTAGAGTTGGAATCTGTGCAACACTGAATGATTGATAATACTAGCTCAGGTGAGGATGAGAGTAAGGAAGGTCAGTGTAGATAGAAGAAACAAGAAAGGCTTAGAGACAGGAATTTATCTGAAATGAATTTATTTCTCTTTTCTGGGGTGAAAGATGATATTTTTAAAAGAGAAAAACTATAACTACCCACCACTTACAAAAATTAAAATAGATCAATGACCTAAATACAAAAACTAACAACCATAAAACACGTAGAAGAAAATGTAGGAACAAATCTTTGAAACATTGGATTTGGCAATGGACTCTAAGATATGACAACATAAGCATGAGCAACAAAATTAAAAAATAGATAAATTGGACTACAGCAAAATTAAAGACCTTTGTGTATCAAAGGACATTAATAAGAAATTGAAAAGACAACCTACAGAAGGCAAGGAAATATTTGTAAATAATATATCTGACAAAAGTCTGGTATTTAGAATTACAGATCTCTTAAGAGCTCAATAACAACAACAACAACAACAATTTTATAAAGGGAAAAGAGTTAAATAAATATCTCTCCAAGGTACAAAGATCACTAGCCAATAGAGAAATACAAATTAAAACCACGATGACATGCCACTTCATACCCACTAACGTTTCAGTTGTTAAAAGTAGTTGGAGGTTTCTCAAAAAAGTACAGAATTGCCATATGACCCAGCAATCCCATTCCTACTTATTATGCAAAAGATACAAAACAGGTACTCAAACAAATACATGTACATGCATGTTCATACCAGCACTATTCACAACAGCCAAAAAGTGGAAATGTCCTAAATGTCAGTCAGAGGATGGATGGTTAAACAAAATGCAGCATATCTATGTAGTGGAATATTGTTTGTTCATAAAAAGAAATGAAGTTACTGGTACATCAATAAAACCGGAAACATGATGCCCTGCATCAAAAAGTCAGACAAAAGATCAATAATTTGACCTGTATAATGAATTAAATAGTACAAAATGTACAATTTCATCTATATGAAATACCTAGAATCGGTAAGTCCATAGAGAGAGAAAGAATCTTGGTGATTGTCAGTGGCTGGGAAGGAATAAATGGGGAGTGATAAAGTTTGGATGTCTGTCCCCTCCAAATCTCATGTTGAAATGTAATCCACGGTGTTGGAGATGGGGCCTGGTGGGAGGTGTTTTGGTCATGGGGACAGATTCCTCACGAAAGCCTTAGCACCATTCCGTTGGCGATAAGTGAGTTCTTCCTCTGAGTTCATGGGACATCTGGTTATTTAAAAGAGTCTTGGATCTCCTCCTTCTCTCTCTTGCTCCTGCTCTCACCACGTGATGTGCCTGATCCCTTTCCACCATGAGTGAAAGCTTCCTGAGACCTCACCAGAAAGAGACGCTGGCACCATTCTTCTTACATAGCCAGTAGAACCATGAGCCAATTAAACCTATTTTCTTTATAAATTACCCAGCCTCTGGCATTTCTTCATAGCAAAGCGAAAACAGACTAACACAGGGAGTAACTGCTCAGTAAGTATGGGTTTCCTTTGGGGGTGATGAAAATGTTTTGAACTAGAGAGAGGTGATTGAACAACATGTGACTGTACCAAATGCCACTGAATTGTTAACTTTAAACTGGTAAGTTTTATGTTATGTGAATTTCACCTTGAGTTTAAAAAGAGAAGAGAGAAAAGTTAAAAATGGAAAGGTAAGTTGGATAATTTTTCATTCACTGCCAATTAGATGAACACCCAAGGGAGAGTCACTCACTATAGGTTGTTGGTTAAAAGAGTGACATGATCACCTCTGTGCTGGGGGAGGTTTGAAGCAGCTGCAATGTGTGGTGGAGATTGAATGAAGTGATAGGGAGCAAAGCTACCTTTTCATAATTTAAAAACTAGTTCTGCAGGGGTTTATAAAGGTCCAAACTATGCTGGTGGCTGCAACAGGCATGAAAAGGCTAGACTGAACGTCAGAAGTTAAGAAAGTGGTATGACATACTCAAACCAATCCATCTCGTCTATCTACGGTAGGGGTATAATTTGCAGAGAATGATTCCAGTTATTTTTCCACATAGTTGAATAATATTGCCTAAATTGACAGAAAAATGCAAGTGGAATGGCTGTCACAGGAAAGCTGTGCAGAGGGTTATTCCATTCATTTGTGTCCATGAAGCCTATGAAAGAGCAATCACAACTGTAATCATATTTTACTATGCATCTCTGAAATTTTCCATCATTATACTCAATTTCTTCCTTCCTGGTGAGGAACAAAGGTATCCTCTTAGCAAATATTTGTTGACTATATACAATGTACACAACGATAGACACAGTTCAAAGAGGGGGAAAAGTTGGGCTTACAGTCTAGTGGAAGATAAGCCAACAGGAAATAATAATGTAATTGAAGGGGAAGGATGAGGGTAAGTCCAGTAAACACCAGATATGAGAAAAGACACCTGAACCATCTGGGATATGAGCAGAGGTGGATGGTGGAGGGGAAATGGGACTGGGCTTTGGGAAGTCTACTACAGAGGAAGTCACAGCTGAGACCCAGAGGACAAGACCGATTCAACAGAGCAGGGCAAGGTTGGGAGCAGAGGAACCACCAGAGGAGCAGGGTTTCTGTTCAGGTATCGGAGTTAGCAAGAGGAGTGCTTCTGTATCAGGAGCCTAGTACCAATGGAGAAAGAAACAAGTGTCTTTACCTAAAAACTGGCAGGCAGGTTTTATCCCGCAGATGGCAGAACTTATATTTATGTCAGCTATAATGATAGTACGCCATTTGGGGGCCTTATAGCTGCCTGTGGTTGGGCTATCATCAGAGGTAACTGGACCGGGCGTCGAATCTGGAGAGCCCTCACCTGTAACTGTCCCATAAAAATTCCTCCAGATTTACACTTGACTCACACTTCCCAAATTCTTTAGTTCTGTCTAATTACACAAAGATTTTTATACGGTTCCTTTCAGTGGTTCTATCTAATTGGGTTTCTATCCTTTCACTATATTTAATTACTTTTAATGTTTACATTAATGAATAATGTTTTGCATATTTATTTTTTTCCTCTTATATTTTACTTTCAAATGAGGAATACAAAGCAGAATGATGTTGAATATAGTGAACAGCTTTCAGTTCACACAAATTAATCATTTCCTGCCTAAAGGTTGCTTTTTTCTCCACCAAGTCCCCACTCAGCATAGTAATCCTATTAGAAAAAACAATGTTATTTTGGAAAATATCTAACTGCCTTCCTTTAGAAAGAGATTCAAGTAACTCTTTATTTCTAGGGAAGACTTTATGCCAAGTCTCTGATAACTTTTCCACTCAGTTTCCAGCTAACTCTTCATTTCATTGTGGGCTATGAAACTGGCTTTTCCAGTTTTAACTATACATTTCCTTCCCTACTTACTGTGACGTGAGTTGGTAGAAATCATCATATCCTAGTTATGTTCTACATGTGGGTTATGGATGCTTTGTTTGCCCTTTTTTGATATGTATGGTTTCTCAGAGAAGGTGTAGGAAGCTTCAGATTCAGGTGGCCACCAATAGCCTACAGAAACCTACAGGTTCTTAAAAATATGATGCAACTTGTATTCTAAGTTCTAAAACTGAACTAAGTGGGGAAGATTTTAAGAATTATGAATTTCTTTACAAAAGGTTTTAAGTATAGGAACATTAAACCAAAGTATTTCTTTCAAAACTAAGTTCCATGGTGACTGTGGGGGTGGCTACGTACCATTACTGTAGCATAGATGTTTAAGATTATTGACCAGCTGCTGGAATGGGTTAACTTAGAAATATGTAGGCATTTTTACTTTTTGAGTAGAAATTTTACTTTTTTGTATGCACCTCCTAAAGGTGAGAACTTACTTCAGCCACGATAAAAGTTGAAGAAAATATATTTCTGATGATTTGAAAAGTAACTCTCACCAACTTTGCATTTCTCAACACCTGTTCTTTCCTTAGCCTATCCTCTTCTTCATTCTCTTTCTGTCTTAATTCTCTAAAAGATCCTTACTTCTTCCCTCTCAACCATTATCTCTCTCTCTCTTATAGATATAAGAGATCCTAGTTGGGAAATTGTTCATTCCCATGGAGTGTAATCACATTTTTTAAAAATATTTGAAAGTAGTTCTCAGTCATAAAAAGATTAATAAGGCCTGCTATATTAAGAATTTATGACTATGATCAAATTTTGTATATTTGGAATCATAAACATAAATGTAAAATAGCAGACAGTGACTTCTCTACCCATCATCTGTAAGGAAATCATTTCCATTACACAAACATTCTCACTAAAAAAATTTACATTCTAAAAAATTACTTAGTTACATTTCTGTTAGTTGTTTGGATATTCTTTTAATAATTTCTGCTTTTGAAGAATGCTCTTGAGGGGAAATAACTTGATTCTTCCCATCTCATTCCAGACAGTGCTAAATAGAGCGTATGCCACTCAGCTGTAGACTTAAGATGGGTACTTACAAAGAACAATAGACATTGTCACATGCAGCATTATAAACGGTAGGGAGGAAAATAAGGGAAGGTTCAATTCTTCCTGCCTTTATTCATCAGGCTGATTCTTTCTTTGTGATAACTGTTCTTCTATCTCCTTTCTTGCTTCCTCAGTTGGTCAGTATTTTCCCCCAAAGTTTTGTCTATGTAGTAATAATTACAACTCAAATACTTCCAGCCCAGCCTCATCTTCCTGCAGGGTTCTTTTACCTCTGGTCTATTTGGGGGAAAGAGAAGATGTCTCTGTTCCCTACTGAATCATTTCTACTCCACACCTCTTTCCTAACCCCCTCAGAGACTCCTACCCCTTGACTGGCAATCACCTCCACCTATTCACACCCCAAAAAGTAATTGAGTCAAAGTTTACATAACATTTTTTACTAGAGAATTGAACAAACCACTCAAATGATTAAACATTTTATCCTCAAAGTTCTTTTCACCATTCCCATCTCTGGAGGCTGTTTCCTGAGTGTCCCTTCTACCTGGGCAACCTCCTGCCTTATTGCAAGACCTCATCTGTCCTTTTCACTTCTGGGCAGCTCCCTGCTCTCTACTTTCTTTTTATTTTATTTGAAGCCAATTTGCCAATCTTCTGTTTTGCTGTCTCCTTCCAAATCCTATATGCATTAACTCCCAAGGTCAGGCTGTTAACGTATTTTCTTAAACAAAAGACTCCAGAGAAAAATTATGCCACTTCCTTAGGGGCAAAGGCAGCTATATTATTTGTAGTTTTAACTAGCATTTTTTCTCTCCCTGTTACTTTATGTTATTCAACAACTAATGTAGTCCTTTACATCAGGGTCATCATAACCAAAGACTCAATGAATACCCTTAAGCTTTAGAAGTGCTTTTGCAAGAAAACAAATTTATAACAACCTAGCTCTGGGTTATAGGAGATACAACAGTGATGAAAGAATTAAAATACTCATTTTCTGTTTCAATATAAACAAGTTCAAGGATTTTAAAATGGCCACACTTCTCTTTTTCCATTTCCAAGGTGCAGAGGTGCAGAAGCTTTAAGCAGACTGTGACTAAGTCATTAATGGAACAGTACACTAAATAAATTAAATAAGCAAATGCCTTGTAAAAGTACAAGGCAATCATGGTTATGATTAGAGAAGCCTAGGTGCAGAACACCCAGAGAGAGCACTGACGGAAGTATTAAAGCCTCCATATGTGGCCCACCTGGCTGGGGAAAAAATCTGGAGAAACAGTCAAATGAATAAATCAGAAAAGTAGATCAAAAAGAAACTTTGAGAGCAGGATCAGTGTAAGTAAATTGAAAGAGAAGAAAAAAACCTTTTATATAATATGACCAAGATTTTGACGGAGTCATCTATGTAAGATGACAATAGTTTGTTTTTTTTTTTAATTCTGATTTGTATCAAGAATCTGTGTATTTCCTACGAATAATTAATTAGTAGTCTTAAAGTGCAGCAGTCAAGCAGTATGGATTCTTGGTGGCAAGCAACAGAAATCAACTTAACTTTAAGCAAAAAAAAAAAAAAAAAAAAGCCGAAGGAATATCCAATATCTCAAAGACTTGATTTGAGGAGAGGGCACTGCAGAATGAGTTTCAGAAATGCGTAGTTCCGGGGGGAGGAGGTGGCTAAAGTCCTACCACTGAAAATCCTAATTCGGATGCCCTCTCAGGAGCACTCCCAATGGGCACTCAAGTCTCCTCTGATGCTTCCACCCCTACTCTGGAAAATTTCTCACCAGTCACTTTTCTTCTTGGGATTCAAAGTTTAAAGTCTCAGACAAGAACATCTTGTGGACTAAGCCTATGCCACAAGACTGCTTCTAAAGAGAGAAACAACTGTGTCTCTTACCACAGCTCATAGACTCGTGTGTGTGTGTGTGTGTGTGTGTGTGTGTGTGTGTGTGCGCGTTGGAGTAGTGAGCAGGTCCCTTAAAGACAGAAGCCCCTTCTCCTTGTCCCCACCACTAAAGAAGACTCATCAAATAGCTTCCATGAAAACGGAATGTTTGACAGTGCATTCAATTTAATTTAGTTGGATTGATGAGTGGAAATAGCTAGAATTCAGTTTTCCTGACATGCCATCACAAAATGAAGATGTAGGTTGATGACTAGAGGGGAAAATTGAGGTGGAGAAGGCTAACAGTGAAGGCTCTGTAATCCAAGATTTAAATCTCAGTTACAACATTTATTATCTTTGAACTTGGGTAAATCTGTTACACCTTCATGTTGGTGATGTCAAAAACAAAAATGAAAATGCTATTCACCTCATAGATTTACTCTGAGGACAAAATGAAAAAATGCATATCACTCACTTACTGTGTTGCCTGGAACATAGGCAAGTGCTTGTAAAGTGTCAGCAACTATTTTACCACTTAGACTGTGCAGCTCCACTTTCCTCCCACTGTGGTGCCAACACATGTGTCACCAGGACAGCTACTTTGAATAAATGCCTAATCTTTTTATCCCTCTTTCTCCCAGTGCTGAGGAGAATCCAGGCTTCTGTATCCAGTGATCATGACTGCTATTTGGAGTTTGTCTAGTTATCTTACCCCCTTATCTTAAGCCTCAATTTCCTCAATGTATTGTCTTGTGAATAAAAGCAATTCTGCCTTTGTCTGTATTCTTGAGTTCCATATTTGATTTAAAAGAAACACATCCCAACAGCCCTTTCTAGGACTAGTGCCTTGTTTTATCCTGTGAGCCACCTTGCCACCAGTCTCTAGTGTTCTAGTGACTGGATCCTACTACCATGACATCAGCTCAGAAGCCAGATGGACTTGGCTTTAAATCAAGCTCCACCACTCATAAGTTGTGTGACCTTAGACATGTTAGTTAACCTCTTCAGGCCTCATTGGCATCATCTGTATAATGAGGATGCTAATGAATCTGGCACATTAAAAATGCCTTTGATTGTTATCTCAATAAGTGCACTTAACTATGAGCAGTCTGAAGCTTCTGGCAGGATAGTGTAATGGAAAAGGCTCTATGGCGTCCTCTGATCAGAGGTTATAGTAAGAAGTTAATTGAAGCTGCAACGGTTAGTGACTCTGTAAGAAACAAAGACTAAGACCACTCCCTTCAGGCACTTTATAAAATAATTGTAAGACCAATGGAGAGAAAGCCCTCTTCTAACCTCAGCTAGGGCCATGTGGATTATAATGGTAGATACAATAGCAAGATGACAGTAAAAGGGACAACATCACAGTCAACTCCCCACAGGACTGAAGCCCAGGCTCTCCCAGGCTTTGGGATGTGTCCTGTCCAAAGAGATGATCTCAAACATGGCTGTACAATAGAATCATTTGAAGACTTCTTCAAAAACACCAATCTCTAAGCCCTATCCTCAGAAGTCTAATGTGGAACTGTATTAACAGGGAAAATAAATAGAATTTAAAATAGAATTTTATATTAGAAAGGAAGAGAGAGAAGGAAACACTATCCAGGGACGTTACTGATCAAGATCATCTAGGTTGTTTTCCCACTTCCTAGAGGTATACTGAAATCCAGTGTGAAAGATAAAAACCCTAAACACGTTCTTTTGGATTCTGTTCTTTATGTGTTTCCAACAGCTCAAAACCCTTACAGTTGAGAAACTCTTACTAGAGTTTAATCTAAATCCCTCCTATTGAAAGATAAGTCCTATATTCCAGCTCAGAGCCTGTTTAGCTCAGAGGAAATTAGACTTGCCAACAACACTCAGATGTTACCCCTCTTGAAATGTCACCCAAGTTTACATAAGGTGAATTCCTTTCATGCTTAATGAAATTGAGTCACCATTTCTGCCAGACTGTCCTGGGAATCAGCTCACAAGCCACTCAAAGCAGCATCTCTCTTGTCTCCTAAACTAAGTTGTGTTGTGAGAGAAAGCATCTCTATTCCAAGGGCCGTCAGGTGGATGGGATGGCAGGACCCCACATTTTGGCTTCCACTCAGAGTAACCATTACACTGACCACAAGCCCCTGGTGGTAGCCTGACTTTATCAAGCCTTTCTGCCAAGCCTGGGAAATGAAAAATGAGTCTTGGGCAATCTCCAGTCTGACTCAGTGTGCATTTAAGCCAAAGCATGAAATATAATAGCCACTGTTACTGAGCATCTAATATATGCCAAAAACATTGTAACAATTAAAGGAGAAAATTTATGTAAAGAGCATACTGCCAAGCACATAGTAATCTCTATAAATAGTGACTACTATAGGCACTACTGTTATTCCCAAAAGTAGCCTTGAAAGGGTGCCATGATTATCCTTGTTTTACAAGGAGGAAACCAAGGTGCAGACAGGTTCCATAACTTGCCCAAGGTCACACAGTTTGTAAATGGCAGAGCAGCCATTAAACTCAGGGCAACTTTTTAACAATGGAGCCTTGCCCAGGATTTAGAGAATAAGTGCAGTTGCAGCTGTTTTTGGTGGTTTCCCACGAGTGGGAAGGAGAATCAATGGAGATATCAGTGAATTACTTCCTTTTCTTTTGCCTAGGATCAAAACCATTTAAAATTAATCCTGCAGTAGACTACTGGTCTTGGGTGTGTATGCGTGTAAGAAATACATGTGAAATGTGCTTCACTGGCGTAATGGTAATAGTATAGAGAGGCAGGTGTTGAATTGAATTGAACTGAATTGTAGCCATAACACAAATTGATCACATCCAAAGAGATTAGTCAATATCATTCATTACAATTCTCAAAGTATTTATTTTAGGGATGTATTATGTATTTGATAGTGTATGCATGTTTCTTAGAGGATTCAAAAAAACTACATGGCAGAGTACCAGCACTTAGAAATCTTTGATATAGTTAATACTCACTGTGACAAAAAGTCAAAGAATATAAGAAACTGTACAATAAAATGCTAAATTAAACATAAAATTAAGTACCAAAATATATACTAGATGCTGTCAGGATGAATGACCTTAAGGGAAAACAAAGACCTGGACAGTTATCAAGGAAGGCTTCCTGACGGAAAAGTTGACTAGAGACAGACACTGAGGGATTTGAAGCAAAATGGAGAAAAGGATGTGAATTTCATTTTCTTCATTCCAGGTCTCTTAGGTATCAGCCTGAGCAAAGCACTTAAGTCAAGAATTTGTTTATTCATTCATTAACCAAACAAATATAATAGGTATCACATTTCTGGCAGGGAGAGAAATAAGCATGATACGTACAGTGAAAACGAAGAAGTTTACTTTGTAGAACAGAGAGTTTAATAGGAGTTGTTAGGAAACAGACACAGAGAGAGGGTAGGGCAAAAGTCTGAACACCCTGAGAGACAGAAGTCAATGGCTTATGAGAAACTGATCTAAAGTTTTGAAGAGGAGAAAGATACAATGAAAGTGGTATTAGAGAAAAATTAGTCCAGAAGCAGTACTCAGGATCCTTGGTGGTGGGCCAGCACACACATGCACACACATGTATAATTTGCTTACTTGAAAAACTGGTTTGGCCCTGCTAAATCTTCAAGAAAAGTAGTATTTAAACACGGCAATGAATACGCTCGAAGGCAAAACCTGTCCATAATCCCTGACTCTGGTTTTCAGTTGATACCTGCCCCGCTCTAATCCCTTTCTAGGAAATGTTTTGTAATCCCATCATCAAACATGATGTAGGCTGGGTTTTCCAATACCAGTAAACAGAGAATACCAAGAAGTTTTCATCTGCACCCAGAAATCCATGTGATTAAAGTTGGGATTTTTTTTTTTTCTCTTGGAGACATAAGGCAACAGGCCAAGAAAGGAAAATCCTTTCAATGAAACAAAGAAAAGTCAAGCAGCTTGTTGTGCTTCACTGCTAACAACAAAAACAAAAAAGGTGAGATCAAATCTTATTTCCTACTGTCAGACCACAGATCTCAGTCTTTAAGGAATCTATGACACTCAAGCTAATTAGAATAAATCTGTCCTAAATTGCAATTGGCTTCATTACATGAGCANAAAAAAAAAAAAAAAAATCAGAAAAACTCTCTAGAGGGAAATGTGAAAATTGCCAAAGAATGACTTTAATTTTAGATAATCAGGAAGAATTTCACACAGCAGCAAACATAACTCCACTAAAGCTGCATGAAAATACCACCTACCTAAACAGCTATAAATCTGTTCTTGCAAAATAACAGTAAATGCTGTACTTCTAATGAATAAAAATGAAGTTTAAATCTATATCCAGTATCGGCTTGGCTGCTAACAGAGTAGGTCTAAATCTTAGTTTTATGGCCTTATTGTTCAGCTCCAGAGCCTGTGGATTTGCTTTTCCCATTATGAGTGCATCAGATATGAAAGCAACCTTCCCAACCATCAATCACTTATAGAAAAGGAGACGTCTTGGCAGGGTACAGTGGCTCATGCCTGTAACCCAGCGACTGGAGAGGCTGAAGGCAGGCATTCAAGACCAGCCTGGGCAACATAGCAAGATACTGTCTCTACAAAAGAAAGAAAAAAAGATGTCTTACTCTTGACTAAAATGCTGCCTATTGGCACACTAGATGTTTCAACCTAGTAGAAGTAGGCTGGCTGAGACTTGAGAAGGTGGCTGTAGCACCTAAGACCACACTGTCCCTTCCTGATGCTACATAGTTATCAATAGGGACAGTGTCAGACATGAGAATGTGGTTAGAAAAAAACTTCAGAAATGCTAGACAGAAAAATTAATTGTAGACAATCTAACAACAACAGTGATTTCACTAGTTTGGCTTCACAATATCTAGAGGAATGGAAATTATCACTGTGAATGACCCCTAGACAATTTTTACTAGCCATCCCTAGCTTGTTATACAGCTGCCCCAACAATTGCTCCTGTAAAAATGTGACGTCAAAGGCAACTGTGGGTTGATAAACTAAGAAACTGGCTTTTGCTCTTTGCAACATTAATAGCAATTGTGGGTAGAAAGGAATTTAGGTGATCAGCCATTACTGTACCACATGCTTTTTCTAGTTCTGATACACTGGCTGTCTCTTTGCTCGAATGGTGACTGCAAGCTGATGAACAAAGTCTGATCTTTCTCTTATGCAGTACAGACAGTGCTCAGCATGTCCCCTCTTATGGTTCTGGGTTCTAAGTTTACTTACAGTTAGGCCAGATCACCATGCTTTTGGCAAAAGAATGTAGGCAGAAGTAATGGATGTCTTTTTAGTCTCATAGTAAAAAAAGGCTGTGCCTTAAAGCCATGAACCTATCTATTCCATGCTCTCTTTCTTTCTCCACCTTGCTGCAACCCAGATAGGTCAGCAATTCAGCATTGTGATTGCCCTGGAGGATGCCTCTATTAGTCTGTTTTCACATTGCTATAAGGAAATACCTAAGACTGAATAATTTTTAAAGGAAAGAGGTTTAATTGACTCACAGTTCTGCATAGTTGAGGAGGCTTCAGGAAGCTTACAATCATAGCAGAAGGGGAAACAGGCATCTACTCACAAGGCGGCAGGAGAGGGAATGTGAAGGAGGAACTGTCAAACACTTATAAAACCACCAGATCTCATGAGAGCTCACTGTCAGGAGAACAGCATGAGGGAAACTGCCCCCCATGATCGAGTCACCTCCCTCCCTCAACATGTGGGGCTTACAATTCAAGATGAGATTTGGATGAGGACACAGAGCCAAACCATATCAATGCCAGAACATGAAATTACCAGAAATCTAGGTACCAAATTAACTTCAAGGAGTAGAGTCACCCTACTGACCTGCAAATATCCTCTGAGCAAGGAAACGTCTTCTACATTCTTAAATCTGTCTCTTGAAGTTTAGTTTTATCCCAAATAATGTACCCTATACAGCCTAGATAGCCACATTTGTCAGTTAGTTAATTAACTTTATACTAATTTATTAATTAAGAAACAGCTTTGAATATTCAACTCCTTGCCATGCTGGACCAAAAATAAGCAAATTTCGTTTGTACCTATTAAACAAACTTAGGTGAGCTGTGCTTTTCCAGTGATATGTTTTCCTTGAGGCTGTTCCCTTCATCTGAATGACATCCTTGAACATTTGCAGTTGTTCTAAGTTATTTAATTATAAGTTTTGAGAGGAAAGAGTATATGACAAAGCAATTTCTTATTTCAGTTGGAATTATAAATGAGCTAGAATAGGCCAGAATTTTAAAAATAATAATACGGAAGTTCTTGCCCTTTGAAATATTAAAATGCTTTCTAAAACACTACAATAGTTTTTTGAAGAGAGATACTGGCCAGGGAACAGATAGATGACAAGATGAGACAGAATACACATACACATACACACACACACACACACACATATATATACATACACACACATCTATACACATCTATACACACATATATACACACATACACACATCTATACACATATATACACACATCTATATACACATATACACACATAAACATATATATATATACACAGACATACACACACATATACACGTATATACACATATATACAGACATACAAAAACATATATATGCACATATATACACATACATTATATATGCACACACATACATATATATATATATATTTATGGGTTAAGGCAGCGTCTCAGATCCAGAAAAAATATTAAGTGTTAATGGTGTTGTAATAATTAGTTCTCCAAACTCTACTTCATTTTGTATAGCAAAATTATCTCCAGACCAAAAAAACACTTGCATGAAAAGATAAATAAATCAATATCATGGCATTTATCTAATTATGAAGTAGAAAAAGAATTTCCAGAAAATAACAAAGGAGACTCTCCAAAAATTAATAATATTTGATTGTATAAAAATGTAAGATTTCAGTACTAAAAAAAGAAGTTTAAGTCATAGGGAAATGGCAAACATTTGGAAAATGTATTGAAAAGATATTAATGTCTTTAAAACACCTAAAGTTCTTAAAAGTTATTGAGAAAAAGGGGTACCAATAGAAATGTGAACAAAGGACTAGAACAATCACATCATAGAATAATCAGTTAAAATTGACAGTGGGCATATAAATATTTCAGCTTCAGTAGCAATTGAAACTTTCAAATCAAAACAAAAATGAGAGGTTATATGTCAACTATCCGATTGGTAAGAAAACACATTCCACTAGCAGGGCAACATGCAGATTGGAAAACTGAATGCAAATTAAGGTTTATGGAACTCCCCTCCCACTGGGACCACCTGTGCCACGACACCAGCATGTCTTCCACAGACCTACAGAATCTCTAAGTCTCTTTTGTGTTCTAAACCTCAGGGTTTAGATGTGCCTTTATTCACACCTATAGTTAACTATTATTATTGCTATTCCTGCCTGAGATTCTAGGTCCTTCCTATTGCTCATAACTTTAAATATGATTAGGCACATAAGTCATTAGAGAAATATCACCCACTGTCAAATAATGACTTCCTTTCTACTAGAATCACAACTCCATAAACAAGGTTTCTTGGCTAATTGGGAGAAGCCTTAAGGAGTCGGGATGCTGCTGGGATGAATTGCCAGCGCACATGAGAATATCATTGGTAATTAGGTCACCTCCGCTTAACTATCCTTCTCCCTACTTTATCCCCTCTTTGGATCATCTGCCTACAAGACAGACCCTCCTTCTTTACACAATACCTTTCATATAAGACTGCATTTGTCCCATTTGCCATTTTCACAGGATAAGCAAATCAATCAAACTTATCCTATTAATGAGTAGTGGGTGTATCTATTAACTGTGTTCTTAATTAACTGTGTTCTTAATTAACTGTGTTCTCTAATTAACTGTGTTCTTCATCTAAACAGGTGGTTCTAATAGTGTCACTTGCTGGCACCCTGGCATGGGTTCTCAGCTCTGGAAGCAGATTCAATCACCTGAGGATGACACCAAAGCCAATTCATAACTGGTAAAACCTATTAATTCAGAATATCTTGCACTTGGGCACACTTTGTTGTTCGTTTGGATTGTCTGAATGCTCCATAGGTGAGTCTAATGTCAATGTGTAGCAAAGATGGTGAATCAATCCCTAAGGCAGTGGCTCTCAAAATGTGGTCTTCAAATCAGCAGCAACAGGATCACCTGGGAACTTGTTAGACATGCAGATGCTCAGGCTGCACCCAAGAATCAGGACTCCAAGGGTGAGGCCCAAGGCTGCTTTAGCAATACCTCCAGGAGATTCTGACTCGAGTCCTCAAGTTTGAGAACCACTGCAGGAGGGCAGTCATTCCACGATATTTTCTGAGTCTTTCCTGTGCCCAGGCACTTTGTACATAAAGATGAAATGGAAGTGAACTTCTAATTTGGCATGGTATCATCAGGAAAGAATAACAATGTGCCATAACGGTCCAGAAGAAGAAAGGATTAAGCCTCACTGTGGGAAGGCTTTCCACACAGCCCTTTCAGCAGCCTCTCCAATGATCAGGCGGCCTTAGGATTTGACATTGACCATGGACAGGGCAACATCAGGTGGGCTTTTACAGACCACAGACGGGCGACCTTAAACCCCAAATGTCCAGTTTGCTTTCTATCTTCCGATGACAGCGATGTGATGAGAGTTACACAGCGTGAGCCAAAGAACAGCATAGTAATGGCAAGTGGCACTGCCTTCTATTCCGAAGCCACTGATGGGCTCCACCCCACCCCATCCGCAGCGTCTTTCCAAAAGTGGCCCAGTCAAGTGTTGCCGAGATTAAAGGCTTTGGCTTCACCCCCAGAAGCATAGCATCGAGCTGGCGGCCAGGGCCAAACCTAAGCTAGATTCCAACGGAACTGCCCAGTCACCCCACCCACGCACAGCCCCTTCCTAGGAACGCCCGTTGCGCTCTGTCCCTTCCCGGCCCTGGGCTCCTTGACAAGGCAGCCCAGCTCCTCCCACACACAGGCAGGAAGGAAGGGGAAAGGGCCAGCAAGAAGGGAGAAGCCAAAGGGCCGATCTTCTGCTGTTTTCAACGTCCGGTGGATGGCGCCACTCAGCTGCTTGCCCCGGTGCCCATGGGCCTGGGCGCGCCTCTGTGGCCGCCGCTGGGTGCATCCTGGGCGAGTTTGCTGTGCCCAGCCCCGAGGGGGACACGGGGACGGCCCTCCGCCCAGGAACTGACAAGCCGCGACAACTGAGTCTGGGGCTTGGTACACCCAGCCTCCTGCAAGGAAACGGCCAGCCCGGCACTGGTGGTCCCTGCTGGCCGGATCCCACCCAGGTCAGCGCAATCTTGTGCGCCAGGAGGCACGGGCCCAGGAAAAAGGGACGTGAGCCCCAGGAAGGAGGGCTGGGCACAGGGGGCAGGCATCTCTCAGCTTCCTTGCCCCTTTGTTTGTTATCCCATCCCCTCCCTTCTTCTTTCTCCCCTTCGATCCTTCCATCCTTCCCATTCTTCTAGATCTTTCTGCAGCTCTCCTCCCAGATGCTCACGGAAACGGAGAAGGAGCTACCTCCCTGCTGCCCTTTTGACCTTGCACATTCTTGAAACCCCTTCCAAGCTGGGTTGGGAAAAAAAAAAAAAAAGCAAAGGATCCGGCGCGGCGTAACCACCCCCCATTCACTCCCACACATGCATACCTGGAAACAGAAGTCCAAGAGAAACATCATCCCTGGGCAAAATGATCGAATGAATATCAATGCCCTTCATCGGTGATTGTGCACACACATCGCCAAGCAGGCATGCACACATCCATGTGCTCACCCTCTGTGGCACCCAGGGGCTCCCCACAGACTGCGTTTTTTTGTTTGTTTTCTGGTTTTTGTTTGTTTGTTTGTTTGTTTTTGAAACCGAGTTTCGCTCTTGTTGCCCAGGCTGGAGTGCAATGGCGTGATCAGCTCACCACAACCTCCGCCTCCTGGGTTCAGGCAATTCTCCTCCCTCAGCCTCCTGAGTAGCTGGGATTACAGGCATGTGCCACCATGCCCAGGTAATTTTTTGTACTTTTAGTAGACACGGGGTTTCACCATGTTGACCAGGATGGTCTCAATCTCTTGACCTCGTGATCCACCCGCCTCGACCTCCCAAAGTGCTGGGATTACACGAGTAAGCCACCGCGCCTGGCCCAATTTTTGAATCTACCCATCTGACAAAGGGCTAATATCCAGAATCTACAAAGAACTAAAACAGATTTACAAGAAAAAAACAAGCCCATTCAAAAGTGGGCAAAGGATATGAACAGACACTTTACAAAAGAAACATATATGAAGCCAACAAACATATGAAAAAATGCTCATCATCACTGGCCATCAGAGAAATGCAAATCAAAACTACATTGAGATACAATCTCACACCAGTTAGAATGGCGATCATTACAAAATCTGGAGACAACAGATGCTGGAGAGGATGTGGAGAAATAGGAACACTTTTACACTGTTGGTGGGAGTGTAAATTAGTTCAGCCATTGTGGAAGACAGTGTGGAGATTCCTCAAGGACATAGAAATAGAGATTCCATTTGACCCAGCAATCCCATCACTTGCTATATATCCAAAGGATTACAAATCATTCTGTTGTAAGGACACATGCATATGAATGTTCATTGCAGCACTGTTTACAATAGCAAAGACCTGGAACCAACCCAAATGCCCATCGGTGACAGACTGGACAGGGAAAATGTGGCACATATACACCATGGAATACTATGCAGCCATCAAAAATGATGAGTTCGTGTCCTTTGTAGGGACATGGATGAACCTGGAAGCCATCATTCTCAGCACACTGACACAAGAACAGAAAATCAAACACCGCATGTTCTCACTCATAGGCAGGTGTTGAACAATGAGAACACATGGACACAGGGAGGGGAGCATCACACACTGGGGTCTGTGGGGGGGTCTAGGGGAGGAACAGCAGGGGCAGGGGACTTGGAGAGGGGTAACATGGGTAGAAATGCCAGATATAGGTGATGGGGAGGAAGGCAGCAAACCACATTGCCATGTATGTACTTTTGCAACAATCTTGCATGTTCTTCACATGTACCCCAAAACCTGAAACACAATAAAACATATATTAAAAAATAATAATAAAAGGAGTCCACAAACTTCTTGTCCAAGGTAGTTATTTTATCCAAAAATTCTCTTTTCTTGAGGTCTCAGTGTTGTCTCATAACCATAGAGTCTCCAGGTATACTTTATTAATTTATCCTGAGGACATTTTATGACTTTGAGATATTGCTGGCAGGGGGCACCTGTGTGTTAAAAGGGATCAGAATAGACCCTGGCATAATAGAAGTTAAAATGGGTACCATAACTTAAGGGCATGTCTCAGCTTATCAGGTCTTGCCCAGCACACAGCATAGGATACATTGGGAAAAGGTACTCAGTACATATCTTTTGGAGGAAGGAGGAGTTCTAGAGCAAGGTAATGACCAATGGTATTCAGTTCTGACTGCATGTAATATTCACCAAAGAGCCATGTAGGTATCTCTGTCTCTGTCTCTCTCTCTCTCTCTCTCTCTCTCTCTCTCTCTCTCTGTGTGTGTGTGTGTGTGTGTGTGTGTGTGTGTGTGTGTGTGTAAGTGTACACAAAGCACCAGGGATAGGGCCTGGATATATGCTAATCATTTAAAAATATAAAAACCATTCTATGCTCTGGGATGAAGCCTGGACATAACTTGGGGAGTTTTGCTTTTTTAAATTTTTTAATACTGTTTTGATTAAGACATGCTGCCAAAAGCAGTTCTCAAAATACAGTTCCAATACCAGCAGTATCATAATCTGGAAGCTGGTAAGAAACACAGATCCTCAGACCACACCCCAGACAGACTGAATCAGGACCTCTGGAGGTGAGGCCCAGTCATTTGTGTTTCAACAAGCCCTCCAGATGATTCTGATGCACAGGAAAGTCTGACAACCAATGAGGGTTGTCCTGTCTGTACTGTGCTATATCACCCAGAGAGCTAAAATAACATGCATATTTTAAAAGAACTATAAATAAGCAGCAAACAAAGAAGGCTATGCCCACAAGGCCTAAAATATTTACTAGGCGGTCCCTTACAGAAAAAAAGATTCCACCCTAGACTAGAGGGTCATATGGTGGAAGGCCATGTTATCCTACCAGGCAATGGAAGTGTGAGAGTACCGAGAAGTTTTGTGAATTGGTAAGAGACAGGAGAATGTGGGGAAAGAGAATAGGAAGGTGTCAAGAGTAGAAAGAGGGAAAGATAGTTTATTCTTATCCATATAAAACAAGGCTTGCTTACGGGATTTGCTAAAATCACTGGAGGTCACAGCAAGATTGCCCTCTCTTTTGTAGATGTGCATTGTGTTAAGTATCAAGCAAACAAGTGTGGAGGATCGGTCTTGAATATGGCCTACGCGCGCCACAGCAGTCTTCCTGGTAGAAGCCGGAGCAGGCTAGTTCCATTTTTAGCCCACTTCCAGCAGCCCTACTGCTACTCAAAGCTGTTTGTGTGTAGGTTTGCTTTCCCTAGGAACCCTTCAGCGTCTTGAAGACAGAAAATAGAAGCTTTATTTTTGTGGTAGTTTAAGCCTGAAACAGAGTGATAGGCACAGAATAGGTGCTTACATATGTACATTTCAATAAATGTTTGTTTAAAAATTCCCATATGTGGTTCTCTGTAGGAAATAGTGCCAAGTCTTCACATACGTGCTAGGTTAGATATTTGGGGAAACTACACCAACTGTCAGATAAGGAGGAGGCTAAAAAATATATAATAAAGGCTATGAGGCATCCAAAATAGCAAACATTGTATTTTACTTATTGTTAAAAGAAATAATGTCCATCTTTGATACAACAGGGTAACCATTCATAAAGCAAGATCCATCTTTAACCACTCAAAATAAAGTTGGAAAAGCTTATTGCTGGTTAATGTTAGAGCTATTTGTTCACTTAATAATGGGTCACCTCCCTGCTCATCATTCTTAGTAAAGTATGCAAACTAAATGTATACATGTAGATTTCCATTTTAAAGACTAGACTTATAACATCCATTTTGATTGAATGATACTATTTCCAGGCCTGGATCCCAGCCATTACTAATACTACTTGGCTGTGGTGGGGCTAAAATGAATTCTATTAAAAGAGAAAATCCTAAGTAACAGATATGTTCACAAGTTGCTCTCCATTTAGCATTCAATCTGTTTAAAAATATGTGATTCTTTTATCCAGAATTAATGCAAAATTACTGCATTTGAGTACTGTATTGCATGCTTTAATAAACTAAAATTATCACCAAAAACCTCATATTATAATTTTCAGAAAAGGCAATCATTTGAGGCTTGGGTTGTCTCTCTCTGACAATGAAAAAAAAAAGTAATTGATTCACAAACAAATGTTTGTTTCCTGAAACTTATTTCTACCTCATGTTTCAAGGCCACTTCAAGTCATTCAGACACCTCACTTGCCATTAAATTAAGAACAGATAGAGCAATACCAGCATAATCTGCTAGACTGAAACCTTGTGTATTATTCAGCTCAGGCTGCCTTAACTAAATACCATAGATTCGGTGGTTTAAACAACAGAAGTTATTGTCTCACAGTTCTGCAGGCTGATTGTCCAGGATCAGGGTACCAGCATGGGCTGGTTCTGGTGGAGGCCACTTTCCTGGTTTGTGGAGGTCAACGCCCTCACTGTGGCTTCACAGACGAGAGGGAGACAGAGAGTGTAGGAGAGTCTAGGTCTCTTCTTCTTTTTTTTTGAGACAGAGTTTTGTACTTCTTACCCAAGCTGGAGTACAGTGGCCTGATCTCGGCACACTATAACCTCCTCTTTCCAAGTTCAAGTGATTCTCCTGCCTCAACCTCCCTAGTAGCTGGGATTATAGGTACCCAACACCACACTGGGCTAATTTCTTTATATTTTTAATGGAGACGGGGTTTCACCATGTTGGCCATACTGGTCTTGGACTCCTGATCTCAGGTGATCCACCCACCTCAGCCTCCCAAAGTGCTGGGATTACAGGCGTGAGCCACTGCTAGATCTCTTCTTATAAGAATACTAATTCAATCCAATCAGGGCTCCGCCCCTGTGACCTCATTTAACCTTAATTATTTTTGTAAAGTCTCAACTTCCAAATATAGTCACACTGTGGGGCTAGAGCTTCAACATACTAGTATGGGAAGCCACAATTCAGTCCACAGCACCTTGATTTTAAAGATGTAAAAATTCAACCTTGTTCCAGAATAGAGTACCTAGTTAAATCCAGTGGGAAACAACTAGCCTGTGAAGTCTCATTTACACACGTGATTCTAAAAACACAAACTTGATTTGAGTCTTTAGCACAGTAATAAAAAAATTTACCAAATACTAGTATCTCTTTGTGAAAATAATATGAATGTATGAAAGTATAGGTGAGGCTACCTAGGAGGTTGAGACTCTTACAGACGCCGAAACATAACATGTTTAAAATATCACTAAGGTGTAAAGTTCACCAATAAAGATAGCAAAGACCATAATTTTATTACAGTCTCACAAAACAAATACAACATAAAATTATTGCTTTAAATAATTTAATCAAATGCTTTTGATTAAATTCTGTGTTTTTTGTTTTGTCTTGTTTTGTTTTGACTGAGTCTCACTCTGTTGCCCAGGCTGGAGTGCAGTGGTACAATCTCAGCTCACAGCAAACTCCACTTTGTGGGTTCAAGTGATTCTCCTCCCTCAGCCTCCCGAATAGCTGGGATCACAAGTGTGTGCCCCCATGCCCAGCTAATTTTTTCATATTTAGTAATTTAGTGGAGATGGAGTTTTGCCATGTTGGCCAGGCTGGTCTTGAACTCCTGACCTCAGGTGATCTACCTACCTCAGCCTCCCAATGTGCTAGGATTATAGGCATGAGCCACCATGCTCGGCCTGATCAAATGCGTTTGATCGAATGCTTTTACCTATGTCAATCGTGTTGTGCTGTATGTTTGCACCCCATTTTCCCAAGGAAGAGGCAAATTACCAAAAAAAAAAAAAAAAAAAAAAAATTAAAAATCTGTCAGGAAGAAAGATGTACATTAAAAAAATATAGAATATGCCTCAAGGTCAATACAGCTCTAGGCCTCTATTTCAAACTCTCTTACCAGTCACCGTCTACTCCTAGGTATCTGAGGCTACTCGTATCCCACTACTATTCCTATGAATATTATTAGTTGGATGAATGTTCCTAAAGGCCATGGTTGCCGCCTGGGGGTGCACATTACTAAGATAAGGGTCTCCCTAGCTGGCACATATAGACAACTACTTCCATAATCAGATCTACTTAGCATGTTGGGCCTTCCCTGGCTGCCACCTGATGGTCCTGTCAACACCTACCCAGTTCCCATACTGGATTGGCTCCTTACTGTAGCTCAGCTGAATAGTAACCAAATTCTAGATGGAAAGATTTTCTTGCTTTGGCCCTCCTGCTCAAAATAAGCCCCAGAGGACCAGATTAAATTGATTCCCATTTAAAAAAGTCAGCTATTAAAGCAGACAAAGCAGATCGAGTGCATGTCCCACACCGTGTTTCTGGAAAAATATCCAGCATTCTTACACTATATCCCCCTTCAATGAAGATAGTTTAAATTTCTTTCTCTTTTCTACAATCAAATAACTCCCAAGGCTATAAAGGATTCAAGATAGAATCTTGAAATTCTAGGATTTCCCTAGCTTCCAAGGCTGGACTACCTTGGAAAGGGCTAGAAGAAAATATTATAAGAAAATGTATAGATATGTAAGTATGTCAGTTAGAAACTGGTCAAGAAATAGAACCTCTATGAGATAATTACACAGGGTAAAAAAAAAAAAGAAAAAAAAAAAGGTAACCCAGGCAAAAGCAGGGAGTCACTACCACCTATGGGCTTGGAGAACCAGAGGGAGAAGTTAAGGCTAATAGAACACAAGGGCTAAGGCTGCCCATGAGGATGTGGAATCACAGAGGGTGGTGCTGTCTACCAGTTAATACAACTATAGTTAGAAATCCATCCAAAATAGGAAGGTTAGGGGTGGGAGAAATTCCCTAGCTTCTACTCTCTTGCTCTCCTTCTATCTCTCGCCTCTTTTTCCGCTGGCCAAACCCAACCGGAAGCTGATTGGATAAGAAGCTAGAGAAATGCAGCTGGCAGGAGTCAGTATCACACCATACAGGGCAGAAGGAGGGAAATGGATCAGAGAACAAATAAATTGCCCAGTAATCCACCAGTCTCTGATACTAGTTACTAGATCTGCATCAGTAAGCCTGGTAGTTCAAGACTACTCAAACATGGCCTGCTTTAGTGAGGATTGATTCATAATCAATGATTCAATTGACTGGTCCTGAAGTAGAGAATATCAGCAATTCACATGAACTCAGTAGTGGTTGACTCTACTGGATTCATATGCAGACATAAGGTAATCAGAAACTAACTGAAAATGTTTTTCCATAGTAGAAGAAACAAAATATGATTCCTACCTTCAATTAACCCTCTGGTTGTGGGGAAATGTTGTTAACTGGTACCATGCTTCAGAGTGGGGAGGAAGGAATAAAAAGTGAGCTAACATTTATTGAGCTGCTATTATGTTCACCAGTCCAACCATGTCTGTGGGCAATCTATTTACCCATACCAAGTATGGGTACTGAGTGCTTTATCAACGCTATTTCATTTAACCATATAAAACCAGTCTCTGATAATTGTGCAAACCTTATGAGCAAAGTCACTCCCAGCTTTAGTTCCAGAGCACCTTTGTATAGCAAACAGGCTTGAAAGATAAAAATGGTGTCTCCTTCCAGAGCAGAGGGCAGGGGTTTTGTTTGGTTGGTTTTTGTTGTTGTTGCCTTTCTTCTTCTTCTTCTTTTCATTTTTACTGCCCAATATAATGAAGATAATATCTTTGACTGGGACAAAGGTCAGGCAGTTTTGCTTGCACACCATTACAAAAGATCTGGATTCTTTAAGCCTGGAATTCTTGAGCTATGTGACAAAGCCACTTAGGGCACAGCCTCCACCTAAGCTGCTCACAATTACAGAGCAGACTTGGGTGGCAAGGGAACTAGCGTGAATGTGAAGCTCTGGCTGCTGCATGTGCCATGTGTCCTCAGTCTCTGGCCCAGGGATCTTTTGTCTTTTGCCAGCATCCATGAAACTGAAGTAGGCTACCTTGTTAGCTTGCAAGTAAGATAAAATCTCAGACCCTTCACATTTCTTGACACTAGGATTACGGCACCAGGGTGAAGCAAGAGGCGCCTTGGGCACACAATGTAAGGAGGAATTTACTCAGGATCCTGCAAGGGCCTTCTCTACGGGGTCCTCTTTTCCCTCGCTGTAGCTCTGGCCTTGCTTGACTCCTTGGGTACTAAGTATTATATTACTCATTTTATAGATGAATATTGTAGACAGAGTTTTTAGCCCAAGATCTGTCTCCATCCAAATCACATTTTACCATGTGTGTATATGTTCGTGCATAACATATTTACAGGTATGGAGGACCTGAAGTGGTGATGGCACCAGAGATTATTAAAGAAAAAAAAAAGAATTGTCTGATAGGAAAAATAAACCAGGCTTTTGGATAGTTTCGCAGAAATTGGACAGCATCATCTCTGATACCATTTTGACTTTGGAGTTCCAGATGCACATTTCGCCTTGCATCACAAACAAATCATAGTGTACTGGGCTGTGCTGCACTGCAATGTTAATGTATTACCTGGCCTTCACACAGAAGGCAGCAGAACTCCCTTTGGAGTTTTCTACATTGAAGAGATATTCACACTATAGAAAATTTGTTGCTATGAAAGAATAACTCAGTCTGAAATAAAATGCTTTGCAGACCAGGAAGGAAAGTGGCAGGATTGTAAACACTAATGGACCTTGTAAACAGTGGTTTCAGACATTATATCCAACCACTGTGGCAGATGAGTCACATTTTTTTTTTAATCTAGTGTCAGATGCAAGCACGAAAAAAGCATCACTGGAAGCTTCATTGAAAGCTAATGCTAAATTTATTGGAATATAGAAGGAAAGGGGATGTCAGGGAGAGTGAAAACGATGGTTTCATTCAGATCACTTGAAGTTAAAAAGTTCTTGCTTAAATGAGGTGCTTAACTCCTTATTAGAGAGGTTAATATGGGAGTGTTTAAATGAAAAACCTGAATTCCATTAATAGACATTAATGATGGAATCTGAAGTTGTTCCATTTGATAATATGGACGGATGGGAGTAATGAGGGCAGAAAAGTTCAAATTTATACATTAAAGTGACCGTTACATCTTGGAAAATTAAAAGACATAAGACTTTAAGTCTAGAGCTTCTAAAATCCCCATGTTTGAATGGTGAAAATTATCCTACATTTAATTTTGATTGGATGATATATCATGCATAAAGAATGCAAGATCCATATGCAATGAATATAATCATTCACATATACATATAAATATGTGTGTGTGTGTCTTTGGATACAGATACACATACATGTAGCACTGCCTAATATTCTGTGAAGAAAGCTGCTTACTTTGTCTGTTCTGAGACCCAGTGCCTTTACTGAGATCTACAGGTAAAATCCTTTCAGTCCTATTGCATCTGCAACAGTCCAAAGGTATCTATAAAATTACCTAGAAGGGTTCAACTTAGAGTTTTATGAAACTATAAAAGACTTCGTGGAGAAGGATTGAACAAATATGACACAAGATATATTCTGTTTTACTAATCAGTTAATGGATGTACTGACACTGAATTAGTTAATTCAGTTATGTAACCTGCAGTTACTTAACATCTCTTAGCTTCAGTTTTCTCCTGAGGAACATATGGAAATATACATACCTTAATGTTAATGTAAATTTAATGAAATAATATAAGGAAAGTAGTTGGCATGCACCTAGTTTGTTAAAGTGTTAGCTCTCATTTTTTATCATGCACATTATAGAAAATATACTTTCTCCTCACAGAGGATTGGTGAAAACCATTAGCCATGTATGATGCTCAGGATCTGAGCTATAGTTCTTCTCTTTGGATCTCAGGGGTTTGCTTACCATCCCCCACAATGTTCTTATTCTGCCCTTCAGGGCTGCACAGTGGGGTGGGGGAGTCAAATGCCTCCCAGCATCAGTGCTGAGAAGTCTCAGATGTTATCTGCAATATCTCAAAAGTTCGTGTTTCAATATTCAAGTCTTTGTATACCAAGGTAAATGATCTTCAAACTCTCCTCCAAAGTGCTCTTCTGAATGCCTGCCAAGGATTACTCATGTCCCAGAAAGTAGCTTCTCTCTCTATGTGTACACACCGCAGCTTCCCGTTCCTTTGGAAGGGCGCTGAGCCTGACACCCTTCAGCGCTGCCAGATTTGTGTCCTTTGCTCTTGCGTTGCAAGAGGGATGGAGGGAACTTGATTCTGTAACATTCTGGTAGGAGGAGTCACCTCTGAGTTTGATCATTGCCAAAAAGAATCCCCCATTGTGTGGCAAGTAAGCTATGATGCCACCTGCTTAACTCCATTGAACATCAACCCGCCTGGTGACAGCAGCCACAAGACCTCACTTTGTATGAGCTGCATTCCTGATATGTGTTTATTGCAGAACAGAAACACACTCTAGAAAGGTTATTATTACACAGACAGTGGCATCCCCTTCCCACCTTCCCCCTCAAAACAGGAAATATTTATATAACACTCTTGCTCTAAGTGTTACATAATGTCAGCTATTGGATTATATTCGTACAATACCAGCTAGTGTTCTAAGCACTTTGCATGTAGTAAGTCACTCAGTCCTCGACAGCAACACCATGAGATAGAAACCAGTATCATCCCTATTTTACAGGTTAGAAATGTTAGGCCCAGAGGGGTTAAATGGATTGCCCACAGGCGTGGCTAACAAGCTGCGGAGCAGGGCTTTTAGTGCTCTGCTATCTTTCAGATGGCCCAATAAACCCACATTTATGTAACCATTACACATAATTCTTAATATTGAGCATTCTCTAACTTGAAATTGTAATCATTGACATATATAAATGTATATCCACAAGACAAGAAGAACTACAAATTGTATAAGAAACATTTTGGACACATTAGTGAAAACTAACTGGAAATAAAGTCACTTCTCTTCTAGGAACTTCCCTAAAGCAAAAATAAATATAAGATGCAAAAGATTACAAAAGCAGACCAGCAGCACATTTTATGCTTTTTCTTTGCAGAAGTAGAAAATGCAGGAAAAATATCTATTTCATGAAATGCTCTTAGGAGAATTATGAGTACCTTTAGAAATAGCTGCAACATAAGTCAGCTCTGAATGTCTTGATTAATACTGCCATCTAATGCCCAATGGAGAAATCCAAATTTACTTTAGACTGAATGTGTCCTGGTGCTATCCTCCAACATTAATAACAGAAATGGCAGCACAAATTGTATTACCAACTAGGACCCTATAACTGAATCAATCATTGTGAGATAAACCTTAGAAAGTAACAAGAGACTCGGGCCCTTTAGCATTACAATCCAGCTTTAGACACCTTAGTTTCAGGGTATGGTGACATGGTCATTACAAAAACTGATTTCATTATAACCTCGCACAAGGTATAAGACCAACATCACAAAGTACTGTCAGTAAAACCCTACTGAAATTTTTGCTTTCTGTTTAAATCTCTTTAGATTTTTCCTCTCTTGCTTCTTCTTGAAAAGTATATTGATAAAATGTGTCTTCTGCTGGCCTGGAGAAATAGACCAAAACAAAATGCAGAAGCTAAGCAAAGTCTAAAGTGTGATGATAAGACCACATACTGTGTGTATAAAGAAAAGTATAATCTATGCTAGGCACGATTCACTCATGTCTGTAATCCCAGCTACTTAGAAGGCTGAGGAGCGAGGATCACTTGAGCCCAGGAGTTTGAGGTTGCAGTGAGCTATGAAAACACCATTGCACTCCAGCCTGGGGCGGCAGAGTGAGATTCCATCTCTTCAAAAAAAATAGAAAATAAAGAAGTATGGTCTATTTTCATATTTACATGCATATATTAATGTAAATGTGTAAGTTGTTCTACTTTTATCTCTCTTGGATTATTTCTCAAAACGTCATTGATAATTTATTTCCTGATAACAAGAAGACTGAGTGACCTTTGCATCCTTTTAGCTAAGATATAAAAGATTAAAAGGAAAAATTAGTCATGGTAATTTATATATTGGTAAGTTAAAGAACCTTGACTATTCCAAAAGTTCCCATAGTTTTTACATGTTAATTTAATCTTTACTTAAATTTAAAATATTATACAAATTATTATATTTTTATAATCTACATGTTGACTAATAGTCTCCTCTTAATGTGGCTTCCAAAAATTATGCATTCACCTGGGCGTAGTGGCTCACACCTGTAATCCCAGCACTTTGAGAGACCGAGGCGGGCATATAACCTGAGGTCAGGAGTTCAAGACCCTGGTGAAACCCCATCTGTACTAAAAAGACAAAAACTAGCTGGGCATGGTGGCAGGCACCTGTAATCCCAGCTACTTGGGAGGCTGAGGCATGAGAATCACTTGAACCCAGGAGGTGGATGTTGCAATGAGCTGAGATGGCGCCACTGCACTCCAGCCTAGGGGATACAGCATGATTCTGTCTCCAAAACAAAAAAGACAGGAAAAATCTTAAAACTTATGTATCCATTCTTGTCAACATGATTGAGCAAGTTTCAGATAACTAATGCTATAGTAGCCAAGAATCCAATTCATGGCCTAATCATTTGATCCTCCAACTTTCCCAAAGTAAGAATGCTTTGGTCAGTATAAGTAAACCATGAGTAGACCCTACCGTTTAATCAGTTTCACAAGGACAGTTCTCACATCATGAGTGGGCCTGAGACATGGCTCCATCCAGAACCCATGTGGCATATGGAAAGGCAACTTGAGCAGTGCACAGAAAAAAATTTCAGGGCCAGAAAAGAGGATCCCTAAGTAAGAGATGAACCTGCCACGGTTTATCTCTTCCTAGCATCCTCCTTCCCCACTGTCCTTAGATCTGCTTGTTTCGTAGCCCTTCTAAGGCTGACAAAATTAAAAAATAGGATCACTATTTATGAAGGGCAGAAAACCTTCCAGGGATAGATCTGTCCTTGCATATTGACCTATTCCATCTTATGACATTTATGTATGTACTAGAAAAAATAGGAAAAGATGGTATTTATGCAATTTCAAGCCAGTTTTTAAGAAAGAGTTGAATTATTGTTCAAAGAGATTTGGAAAACTGATAAAATACTGTCAAATTTGTAACAAATAGCTATTTTCAGAATAGCAAGTGATTTGAGTCCATTCAGCCTCTACTGTTCAAATCAGTTTGTTGCTGGCACAGCTGAAACCATTTGCTGGGGTACTTGGAATTGAATACAAAGAAAAAAAAATAGCTTGACCTGACATTAATTAATATAATGTTGCTAGGAGCAATTTAGCTTGCTAGATGCGAAACCAAAATTCTTTGAGATTTAACCTTCTGGTATGAAGTACTTCTAAGCAATTTTCAGCAACTCCATGTGGAATTCTTAAAATGCAGAACTAACATTATTATAATAATGGCTGTGAACCAGGGACAGAAAAGAGGCAGACATTCATCCTGACAGAGATAAATAATGGGCAAAGTAAATTATTAGCTGGATACTTGTTATATGTGAACTAAACCATCTCACTTATATTTATACACAAAGCATAAAGTTCTGGAATCCATTCAAATGAACACAATAGTAGTTACTAGGGGAAAATGATTTTGATTATATCATTAAATTTAAAGCATTCACTTTAGGCACTGAACACAGCCCTCAAGTGGGCCTTTTATCATAGGCTTAATGTGAAGGGTGCAAGAAAAAACTTGCAAGCTAACGTTTTAGCATCTCAAGCTCTCTCCACATTTTGGTTAGCATATCTAAAATACTCAGGAAAAAAAAATCAGCATTGCATTTCTAATTCAGCTTCAAAAATAATGTGGAAACTTTTTAAAAATAAAAAGGTTAAAGGGTGGGAGGAACCACTTACTGATTGTCTGCCTGTTCAGGGTAGCAAATGTCACTGGCCATAAGGGACTGTGAAGCCCCATCACTCTAGATTTCACGAAAGACAGGAACTGAAGTAAAGATAACTTGAAAAGTTCTGCTACTCTGAATCATTTACCACAAACTGAAATATACATTGGGGTTTTATGTTGATTAATGATTGACCACGTTTTGAGAAAATTTTTATTTTGTTTTCCCGATTTTCTGTCTTAAAAAACACTCAGAAATACCCATCCAATAATTAAAGTTGACCATTTCATATAGTGATTTTTAATCTTTGTAACAGTAGTAGTTGTCGTTTTTGTTACATATCCCATAGAAGAATCCACATATTTTCCCTTCAGTTCTGTATATTTCAAAAGATGGACAGAAGTTTTATTCAGTTTAAGAAGGTGATAATGTAGGTAGGAATAGGATGAGCAGGATAAAAGAGGAATATGATCATGTATAACATGATGATGAAGAACAATTCTGGAACCAGGTTTGGATGGTTCAAGGCCATTGTGCATAGCTCCACACAGAGGAGAAAGAGATGGTGTCCTAGCTCTGATGGGGTTCAACTCCATCCCCACCACTCATAAACTTGGTCAAGTTCTTAGTCTCAGTTCCTTCACCTGTAACGCTGTATCACCATTTTGAGTATCAGAAAAAGTAATGCCTATACGCATATTTAAGCAAGACGCGTGGTACATATTAAACACATAGAAAGATAAGCTGTTAGAAAAGATAAGAATGCTGAAGTAAGCGTTATCATTGTGTCCCAGTTGGAGCTAGTATAATATCATAGAATGACATGCCAAGTCACTTCTCTAATTCTTCATCACCGAATTCTTGGATACGTTTTATACCTGGTTGTACCACATTTTGTACCTGGTTGTACCATGCACATATTCTCTATTCCCACGTTTTGGAATGTCTTCTTATCCCTTTTCACACTGATAAGCTCCTACCTGGCATTTCATTCCCAACTCAAATATCACCTCCACTGGGATAGCTTCCTCAGTTCCCATGGACAGACCTTGCTGTTCCTTTGCTGTACTCAATAGCATGTATTATCTCTATTATTTAACTCAACACTTTATACTGAAGCTTTAAATCCACCTTTTTACACTCTTAGATTGTAATATTTTTATTTCTATTCCCAAGTCTTAGCACGTGACTGGCAAAAAGCTAAATATTTAATAATAGATGGGTAGAAAGAAAGAAAGAAGAAAGAGAAGAATGGAGTAAGGGAGGAAGAAGGGAAAGAAGGGGGGCTGGTTGTATTGCCAGCCTCCATCAAAATGGAATAAAGTGAACCCATTATCTTCCCCTATACCCGAATCTCCCTGAAGTTGTTTTTTTCTCTCTTTCTGGGTTTATATGTTTTGTTTCATTTTTTTTTTTCAGTGCTTTCACCATCTCTCACTTTAAAACCACAATCCTATCTGACTTTTTTGCTCAATCCCTTGAAAGGCAATCCATTAGAATGTCATCTTATCTTTCTTCTTTCGAGACAAGAGTCTGTTCTGTTGCCCAGGCTGAAATACAATGATGCAATCTCAGCTCACTGCAACCTACACCTTAGGGTTCAAACAATTCTCCTGCCTCAGCCTCCTGAATAACTGGTATTACAGGCATGTACCACAACACTGGCTAATTTTTGTATTTTTAGTAGAGACGAGGTTTCACCATATTGGCCAGGCTAGTCTGAAACTCCTGATTTCAAGTAATCCTCCTGCCTCAGCCTCCTAAAGTTCTAGTATCACAGGCATGAGCCACCGTATCCGTCCCGCCATTTTATCTTTCTTTATGGAATGTCTTCATCTGCCCACCTCTTATTCCTCTTATACTAGTAGTTTAGAACTTGTGCCTAAAGCATTTTTAAAACCTTCCTTACTGCTCTCTCATATCCAGTCTTTCCCTACTAAAAATTAATTTTCCCAGAGAAAAACATTATGTCATTTTCTTGCCAGAATACCTTTAAGAGTTCCCTGTTGCCTGACACTCGGTGTGCTCCAAAGTGTGGTCCCAGCCAACCTTTTCAGAATTCTCTCTCAATCCCTTCTCCTTTATCCAATGAAGTAGGCACATTTCTCTTATTCCACACTTTTGATCTCTTCCTCTGCACCATACCTTTGCTCATGGTCACCCTCTTCTCCAATTCCCTTCCTTTTTTCTTTTTAGAACATATGAATCTTTTAATTAATAGTTTTTTATTTATCTAAGACTTCAGACCAATGATTCCCAGCCCATAGAATACTAGAGAACTTTTAATGCTAGAAAAAAATTAAATGTTGAAGATTTCCAGGTCTGTCATGAATTGTGAAGGGTCTGAGATTTTAACTACTTGCAAGCTAATAAGTTAGCCTGTTACTGTTTCATGAATGCTGGCAGACACAGGAGACTGCTAGACCAAAGACAAAGGACTTTGGCACCCCAGTAAAAAAGAAAATAAACAGCAAGCACATCAGGATGTTTAGGTTCATATCCCTCGCACCCAGTCCTACCAGAGCAATATTATGGGCCCAGATAGGTCTTTCACATCCAGTGAGTTTGCTCACAGATGAGAAACACAGGACATAGGGCTCAGCATTATTACTTTCTAAATTTAATTATTTATTGATAGATAATGTTTTAGATATTTATGTGGTTTGTGTGATATTTTGTTACCGGATAGAATATGTAATGGACAAGTCATGATATTTGAGGTATCCATCAACTCAAGTGTTTATTTCTATGTGTTGGGAATAACTCAAGTCCTCTTTTCTAGCTAATTTCAAATCTAAATTACATAGTTATTAATGGAATCAACCATATATTTTCTTTTCTTTTCTTTTTTTTTTGGATTCTATATCTTTTTTTCCCCCGCTCAAGATGGAGTCTTGTTCTGTCACCCAGACTGCAGTGCAGTGGCCCAATCTCAGCTCACTGCAACCTCCACCTCCCAGGTTCAAGCAATTCTCCTGCCTCAGCCTCCCAAGTAATATGTAGTTACAGGCACTTGTCACCGCACCCAGCTGGTTTTTGTATTTTCAGTAGAGACAGGGTTTTACCATGTTGGCCAGGCTGGTCTCAAACTCCTGACATCATGATGCACCTGCCTCAGCCTTCTAAAATGCTAGGATTACAGGCATAAGCCACAGTGCCCAACCAATTCTATATCTTTGCTATTATGTATAGTGCTGCAATAAACATGAGAGTGCAGATATTTCTTTGATATGCTGATTTATTTCCCTTTGGATAAAGACTCAGTGGTGGGATTGCTGGATCATATGGCACATCTCAGCACTATTTTTTAAATATTTTTTATTTTTTTTAGAGAGCCTTGCTCAGTTGCCCAGGCTGGAGTACAGTGGCACAATCATGGCTCACTGCAGCCTCAACCTCTCGTGCTCAAGCAATCCTCACACCTTAGCCTCCTAAGTAGCTGGGACTGTAGCTACAGCCCACCACACCCAGCTAAATTTTTTATATTTTTTGTAGAGATGGGGTTTATCGTGTTGCCCAGGTTAGTCCTGAACTTCTGGGCTCAAGTGATTTGCCCACTTTGGCCTCCTCAAATCCTGGGATTACAGGCCTGAACCACCATACCTGGGCTCCAGCATTATTTTTGAGGAAGCAGCAAACATTGTAGCAAAAACAGTCAGTCATCTTCCCTCTAAGGAGCACACACTTCATAGGGAAGTCAGGCTGTGATCCCTTTACCTACTAGTTGCCTGTATTACTAGTTACAGAAATAAGTCACTGGTCGTGGGTTACACCTTGCAGTGTGTGGGAACATCCAGGGCTCATGCTTAAAAATATTAAGAGTTTGTCACTCTTAACAATACTGAGTGGCAAATGTCATAACAAATAAGTAGACATTCATACACTTGTATTTCATTAGTTATAAAAGTATCTACACACAATTTTGAAAAGTAATTATACAGGTAATTTGTGAAGCATGGGTCAATCTACAGAAAATGTAACTCTCATTTGTGTCATCTTGGGGGGTCTGTAATATACATAGGTTGGAAGCCACTACTTTTCATTGTAAAGCTCTTTGAGATTTCAAACTGCATTTGGATGTCTTTTTATTTCCCATGACCTAGCATAGGGTTTGGTTTATTCTAACTATTTAATAGATACTTGTTAGAGAAAAAAGTGAGGATAAATAGAATTTGCCAATAAATTAGAGTTGAAAACTGTGGAGATATATTACGTAAACAGTATCAATGAAGGCAGCTGACTTTGAAAACAATATGAGTCAAAGAGTAACTGCATCAATCCAGGATGTGGGGAAGCAGGTTTTGGCATGAGTTTGATTCCATGTTTCTTTGGTATGTTGTAGAATTCTGTTAAAGTTCTGAGGAGTATCATTCAATAGCCAAAAATAGATGCTTCTGGCAGGTAACAATACGGTAAAGTCACCACGACAGAGTTCAAACAGTAGTGGAATCTTGATCAGGAGACCTAGATTCTAGTTTGAGTTCTTCTCCTAACAAGTTGTATATTATTTGACATGTATCTCCTGTCTTCATCTCAGTCTCCTCATCTGCAGTCGTCAGGGACAAGGCTGAATTCTGTAGGGGATGCTGTTGGGGCCTCACCATGATAGACAGCAAACAATGGCCACACATTTTATTTTTAGTTCTTCCCATCAAGAGGTTGAGTCTATTTCTCCATTCCTTGTCTCTGAATTGGCCTCATGACTTCCTTTGACCAACAGAACGTGGCAAAACTAACCTTGTGCATGCCCCAAGCCTCGATCTCAAGAAGCCTTGCAGCTTACACTCTTGCACTGAGAACCCTCCCACCAAGCAAGCAAGTCTAAGTTATCTTTATGAATCTGGAGTCAGCAAACTTTTTCTCTAAAGAGTCAGATGGTAAATATATTAGCTTTGGTGTCTGTACAGTCTCTGCCTAACTCTTTCATTTTACTGATAAAGCAGATACAGACAATTTATAAAAGAATGTACTCCAATAAAGCTGTACTTACAAAAACAATCAAAACACTGGATTTTGCCCATGGGTCACAGGTTCAGATCCCTATGATGGAGGATAAGAAAGTATGTAAAGAGAGGCCTTAGCCATCCCAGCAGCCCCACCCATCCCAGCTAAGGCCCCAGATAAGGGGTCAAGCCCAGCTTAGATCAGCCGAAACCTCCTGAGACGTACAGGATGATCCAGCTCCCCCACCACGTGACCAACCTGAAGACATCTGAAATGAACTCAATCACTGCAGTTTTAAGCCTCTAGGTGGTTTGCTACACTACCAAAGCTCAACCATACACACATACCAATCTTCTTATCCAGTCTAAAGTACCTGTTCTGTAGCAGCTCTAATGTTACTGAGGGCCCAGAGCTGCTCCTACTTCAGAGAACTGTCTGACCTTAGAGATTACACTCTGTCAAGGCAGTCCACAGTAAAGGGCAGGAGCTACAACAGGTCAAACCCCTACTGCAAAGTGGGTGCAATTCAGGTTTTGTGGGCTCTCTCTGGGGAGCTGGAGTGAGTTTCTGAGTTTCCCTCTGAAATCCTGCTTGGTTTGGGAGCTTCTTCCCTGCCCTGCCTTGCTTCCCTCACTTCTCTTCTCCCATACATACTCTCCCAATAGACCATTTGCACAAAAATCATTATTCCAAGTTCTGTTTTTAAAAAACATAAGGTATCTTATAAAATTTCTTTGGTATCCATCATAATTATAAACAGGACACTACTTGGGATAAAAGACTGAGATGCAAATGTGAAGGGCAGGCAGGGCGCAGTGGCTCATGTCTGTAATCCCAGCACTTTGGGAGGCTGAGGTGGGCGGATCACAAGGTCAGGAGATTGAGACCATCCTGGTTAAAACAGTGAAGCCCCATATCTACTAAAAATACAAAAAATTAGCCAGGGGTGGTGGCATGCAACTGCAGTCCCAGCTACTCAGGAGGCTGAAGCAGGAGAACCACTTGAACCCCAGAGGCAAAGGTTGCAGTGAGCCAAGATCGTGCCACTGCACTCCAGCCTGTGTGACAGAGCAAGACTTCATCTCAAAAAAAAAAAAAAAAAAAAGTGAAGGGCAATGTAATAAAGATGAAATTAAACCCATCTTAAGATACAGGAAAAAGAAGAGTGTGATCTTCTATGCCCCAAATGCCTTGTCTGCTCCTAGAAATGCTAGTAGGGGAAGGAAAATTAAAAGCAGAATTTCTTGGAATAAAATTGAAATCCTGGTAATCTGTCTTCACTTAATATCATTTTCTTAAAATTACTAAAATTCATCAAATTTTTGACATATATGATTTTTATATTTTTCCAAAAAAAATCCATTATAGTTGATGTAGTTGGTCCCTCCAAATCTCATGTTGAAATCTGATGCACCGTATTGGAGATGGGGCCTGGTGGGAGGTGTGTGGGTCATGGGGATGGATCTGTCATGTGTGACTTGGTGCCATTCTTAAAGGATTGAGTGAGTTCTCACTCTAAGTTCCCGCAAGAACCTGCTCTTAAAAGGTCTAGCACCATTCTCTCCTTTCTCTTGCTTCTCTCTCACCATGTAATGCCTACTTCCACTCCTCCATGAATGGAAGCTTCCTGAGGCCCTCCCCCAAAGCAGATGTGGGTGCCATGTCTTGTATAGCCGGCAGAACCATAAGCTAAATGCATCTCTTTTCTTTATTAATAACCCAGCCTCAGGTATTTCTTTATAGCAACACAAAATGGACTAAGACAAACCCTACTCTGTAGGACACTGTACCCACATCATGCTAATGGATAATGTTAGTCCTCACTCTTGCTTCCTTTTGTCCTTTGTTTCTTCACTGAGCAAAAACATACTTTGTTCCAACACTTCGTGCGAAAATTGAGACTACTAATGAATTCATGCACATAAATTACATTGAAATCACCAGATGGACAGCAATTTGTAAATACAACATACCTATCATCATTATTATTCAAACAGCATTCTGAGTATTTTGAATCAAAATAAAAGGGAAAGAAATATTGCCATCAGCGGGGTCCCTGTAAACTGGGAATTGGAGATCTGAAGGAAATCTGAAGAAAAAGTAATGACAGCAGCAGGGTTCCCTTTCAAGGGAAGAGAAATAAGGGATTGTCAGAGAGGAAACATTAATAACTAGCACAGTGAAGTATGTGAAAAGAATCTCTAAAAGATGTGAGATAGAAACGGAAAGCCTATATCTAGGGGCTAGAAAGGGGGACTATGGGAAAAAGAAAATGTATTTGTTGAAATACATGAAGATGCTTCCTCCATGTTGGTATGTCTTCTAGGGATTCAAACACTCAGAAAAAGAGTGTACTGAAAAACAAAATCAGGAATACCTTGACAGACACACACCGGAATTTATACATTCTTAAATATGTGTTAGTCTAAAAAAATAAAGATTTAAATGGATGTTTTCATTTTTGATTTCCATCATTTCAATTACTTTACATTTTTTTCTAAATGAGAATTATTATCCAAATTAAGATGCTTCTACCATACTTGGGTTTTTTGTTTTGTTTTGTTTTCGCTTGTTTTTTGTTTATTTGAGACAGATCTTGATCTATCTCCCAGGCTGCAGTGCAAAATGGCACAATCTCCACTCACCGCAACCTCTACCTCCAGGTTCAAGCAATTCTCCTGCCTTAGCCTCCTGAGCAGCTGGGATTACAGGCGTCCACCACCACACCTGGCTAATTTTTGTATTTTTAGTAGAGACGGGGGTCTCACCATTTTGGCCAGGCTGGTCTCGAACTGCTGACATCAGGTGATCCACCCACCTTAGCCTCCCAAAGTGCTGGAATTACAGGCACGAGCCACCACGCCCAGCCCACTTGCTTTCTTAATAGAAAAAAAGAAAGAAAGAAAGAAAGAAAGAAAGAAAGAAAGAAAGAAAGAAAAAAAAAAAAAAAGAAAAAAGAAAGAAAGGAGGGAGAGAACATTTCAATATACAGACTTCTTTTGAAATGTTGAGCACTTCATCCAAACTTTCTATATCTTAGTTTCCTCACCTGTATGTAAATGAAAAAGATCAGGATATGTTTTAAAATTCAATAATTCTTAGGGAAAAACATGAGTTTTTATTGCATGAATACTAACTGGAGGAAATATTCTAAATGGCATTTTTAAATCAACTTGCTGTTTGTAACCTTAGAATACAACTTAGAAAAGCAACACTTTCTGCATTACCTCAAATCTAAAAGTACTCAGAAAAAGCTAATTTGGCACAGCTGGGAAGAGCTCTAATAACATATGTTAATCTAATGACTATTTAGTATAGGAAATTATAGCTTAAATAATTTATATGAATTTGGATATTCATTAAGATTTAACAGCATTTGAGAAAGAGTAATTTTAAGATCAGTAGCTAAAAATAGTGGCATTTGCCTTCACAGAAACCACAAGTAAATGGCAAAGCATAATTAATGTACACATTACTTCATTTTAGGGTTTATGCAAACCAAGAGTTACAAAAACTATAAGACATTTCGAGTTCAATGCATGTGGTTATTTTCAGAGAATTAAAAATATTAACTAGGAATCCACTAGTTAATTTGAAAAAGGAATTAACTAGAAAAAGGAACCAACTAGATAACTTTAAAATAAAAATTAGCAGAAAGGCTTAGGAAAGCGTTTTTGTGGATAAACTTGACTTAGTTGTAATCAAGAGAATAATGTAAAAGAGAGAGTAGGGATAAAGATGGCAAAGGATAATTTGGAAGCAGCATCCTAGAGCAGGTGAAAGCCATGAGAATTCTCTCACATGGAAGGGAATTCCCCTGAAAATGCACAGAAGCAATTGCTCCTTAGGAGAAAAAGAAGCAAAAGGAAATGTAATTAACTACTGGTTGCCAAGACATTTGCTTTTTCATGGGCTTCAATTCTGTTCTTCTGGTCTCCTTCTGAACTACTCCTTCGTGGCCACTGGTATGAGGAAGTGCTTCCTGAACCCATGTGGTTCAAATCTCTCTCCCTGTGCCCCAAGCCTCATTTCAATTTTGATGACTGCTCTCCGGGTACTGGTACTCCATGGATCTAATTGGGTTCCATGATTGACTTCTGATTTGAATTTCCTAAATTACCATGAATATTACCATCTGAAATGTCCCCTATTTTTTACTACAAAATCCACCCCTACCTTCCATGGCTGTAACTATATAATCATCACAAAATGTTGGAATTGGCTAATCAAGATACTTGATATATGCCACAATCTCTTTGGTCTTCAATGTGAAAATTTTTACATTGCTTTTATTTAGGTACCAATACATTATAGAAAATATAATTTAAAAAATTATGTGTAATTCTATATAATAATATACAAATATAATTTATGTCTATTAATAACTTACAGACTTTTAATAAATCAGCATATTAATATCACAACTAAGATTTTATTAACATAACTGAAAAGTATTTTATTCTGGTGGAGTATATATAATACAAAATACCATTTGAACTATTTTAAAATGTACGGTTTTGTGGCACTAGCATATTCGCATTGTTTCGTAACACAGCAACCATTCATCTCTAGAACATTTACATCTTCCGAAACTGAAACTCTCTAACCATAACTGAAACTTCCCTAACTGATACTCTGTAAGCAATAACTTTTCATTCTTCCTCCTCCCAGCTACTGACAATTACTATTCTCTTTTCTAGCTCTACGAATTTGACTGCTGTAGTTACCTCATATAAATTGGCTCATATAATATTTGACCATTTATGACTCATTTATGACACCTAGCATAATATCTTCAAAGTTTATTTGTATTTTAGTATGTGTCAGAATTCCTACATATTCAGAATTCCCTCCCTTCCTAAGGCTGAATAGCATTCCATTCTGTGTGTGTGTGTGTATGTGTGTGTGTATAAAAAATTACATATACATACACACCACATTTTGTCTATCCATTTAACTATTGATAAACACACGGGTTGTTTCTTGTGTTTCTTGACTATTATGAGCAATGCTGCTATGAATGTGGATGTACAAATATTTCTTAAAGTCCCTGCCTTCTATTTGGAATGGTCATATTTTTTGTTTCATTGTTTATATTTAAAGTCTATAACATTATGTTATGGGATATAGAGATAATGTATAGGTTACCATAATGAAACAAATTATCATATCTATAACATCACACAGTTACTTTGTGTGTGTGTGCGTGTGTGTGTGTGTATGTGTGTGTGTGTTGGTGGCAACCATAGCTAAAATCTACTGATTTTGCATGAATCCCACATACAGTACAAATTTATTGCCCATGGTCTTTGTGTTACAACATTAGATCTCTAGAAGACAGAACTCTGTCATGAAAAACCAAATAACCCAGTTAAAAAATCGGCAAAAGACCTGACTAGATAGTACTACAAAGAAGACCCAACAGGTAGGAGAAAACATGCTTCACATTAATTACAGGGAAACACAAATCAAAACCACTATGAAATACCAACTCATTTCCCATTAGGATGGCTCATAACAAAAAGACAAAAGATATCAAATGTCAGCAAGGATGTGAGGAAAAGGGAACTCCTGTCCACTATTGGTGAGAAATTAGATTGCTACAGCCATATGGAAAACAGTATGGGGGTTTCTAAAGAAATTAGAAATAGAAATACTATGTGACCCAGGAATATATCTTCTGGGTGTATACCCAAAAGCAATAAAGTCACTACCACAGTAAGATATCTGCATACTCATGTTCATCACAGCATTAGCCACAGTAGCCAAGAAACGTAAATGACCTCTGTCAACAAATGAATGGATAAAGAAACTGTGGTACTGACATACAATGGAATATTATTCAGCCCTAAAAAAGAACAAGATCTTGCCATTTGCCACATATATGAGGCTGAAGGACATTATTCATACAGATAACCAATATTTCATCATCTTACTTATATATAAAATTTAAAACAAAAATTCAAATATAAGAGAAAGAACAGAACATTGGTTACCAGGGTGGGAGGGAGAGAGGGAGGAAATGAGGAGACATAGGTTAGAGGATAGAAAACTAAGCATTTTAAAAATTATTTTAGTGCCTGGTTAAGTATCTTGCTCCTAGCTACTCAACAAGTTTCTACTAAATGCAAAATAGCATTCCTCATTTCTCATGATTATTTTGTTGCCAAATATTAACCTTTGTCATTTTAGTAAAAGGATAGGAACTACTTTTCTAATTAATAAAATGAATTCCTATTTTCACTTGGGGAGTCTTTATTGAAATTTGTTACAAAATGTTTGAAAGGAAATATACAATGAAAGGTTATTTTGGTTTATGAAGAGTTTGCTTCTTAATTAACAGTCCTCTTTACCAATTTAGTTGTAACTGATGTCCTTACGAAAGTGAAGTTTCTGCAGCATCTAGATTCTTCCTTAAGCCATCTATTAATCATTAAAGGTGGACTAATATACAGTGAAGGTTAACGAAAAGTCAGGTTCCACTATGATTGATAAGTTTGTGCTGTTAGTATACACTTTCAAATAAAATGAATATTGTTCAATTAGATGCTGTTACCTTTCTAATTTTACTAGCAATTTTTAAAAGAAAACAAAACCCCTGGCCTGAAAAAGGAAAGGTCATTTAACTTGCCTTGCATTGTTTGTAATCTGTAAAAAATATTCTAATGAAAAATAACATTAATATCTAAATTCATAAAGATTTCCTCCACTTTAGTCTTTTTACCTTATTAAATATACTCTCATTAGTGATGTTAATTATAAAAATAAACCACACATAACCTCCAAATCACATTTTTTTCTTTCTCTTTTTTTCTGAGACAGTCTCCCTCTGTCACGCAGGCTGGAGTGCACTCACTGCAACCTCCACCTCCCTGGTTCAAGCATTTCTGGTACCTCAGCCACCAGAATAGCTGGATTACAGGCATGCACCACCATGCCTGGCTAATTTTTGTATTTTTAGTAGAAATGAGGTTTCACTGTGTTGGCCAAGCTGGTCTTGAACTCATGACCTCAAGTGATCTGCCTGTCCCAACCTCCCAAAGTGCTGGGATTATAGGCATGAGCCACTGCCCCTGGCCTAAATAAATTCTTAAAAATAATATGCAATTATAACATGAAATGTTATAAATGTAGAAGAAACCTGTTAGAATCCCTGATTTTTCAGTGGCAAAAGTAACATCTCTCTGCTATTTTTACTAAGAAAAAAAAAACAAAACACTGATACCTACACATATGCAGGTATGGCATAATATAATATGTACATAAAATATAATAAATGTAATAACATATACCTATATCACACATATCTATTAAACTACAATGATCATTTATTCTATTACCATATGTTGAGTGCCTGTAATATGCCAGGCACTTTTCTGGAGAAAATGACTTGACATGTAAGGTAACTAAAGATCTGGCAAAACAAAGTCTATTTTACATGAACACCATTGCTTTTAAACACTTTCTGATGAAGAAAAATAATCCTAACATTTTGTTTACACAGGATATGGTAGACCAAGTATGGACTCTGACTCCAGATTGACCTGGTTCCAAATAACTGTTATATCACTTACTAGATATGGGATTTATGTAAGTTACTAAAAATTGCCAAGCTTTATTTTCTTTCATCTATGAAATAGAGACAATAATACAGATTTTTAGGGGGTGGTTGTTGCATGATAATTACACACAGACACACATATAGTTTAGCACCATACCTAACACACTCTTCGAAAGGTAGTTCTTATTGATTCTCATTGCTCTGATTTAGGAAAAATCATGTGTGATGACACTGTATTAGTTTTCTATTGCTTCACTAACAAATCACCACAAATTTAGTCACTTAAACAGAAGTTTATTATTATTTTATAGTTTTATAGAGTATTAGTACAACACAAGTTTCACCAGGCTAAAATCAAAGGAACTGCACTTGTTCCTACAGACTCTAGGGAGAAAAAAAAACCTGTTTTTTCCCCTTTTCCATCTTCTAGGGGCCACCTGCATTCCTTGGTTTGTGGACTGTAATCTATTTTCAAAGCCAGCAACAATGGGTTGAGTCCTCTCATCACATCTCTCTGGCCACCAGAAAACCGAAAAGGGTTTTTTTGCTTTTAAAGACTCATGTGATTGCCTTGGGCCCACAAAGATAATCTAGGATAATCTCTCTCATCTCAAGGTCTAGAAACTTAATCACATCTGCTAAGTCCCTTTTGCCCTGCATGGCAACACATTCACAGATTTCAAAGATTAGAGCATGCACATCTTTGGACAGCATTGTTCTGCCTACTAAAGGCACCATGGAACCAACTGGAAGGGTCCTGTATTGTGGCAACAGGTGGCAGGAACTCAGGTGTAACTGTTGCTGCTGCTGTGATTGGACTTTCCTAGAAACATGTAACTTAATTCTGAAGAAACTTTCAATTCTTCCTCTACCCACATGAAATCGTGTTAGTGTAAATTCTATTAAGTTAGAAGCAATTATCACGCTCTACGACTATCTTAAGAGAGCAGTGTGAAGTCAGAATTAAAAATAAGCCCATTTATGCCGAAATTCTAGGGCTCTCTGACACTACTTTCATGTCCCTGATCAATATATCCCATGGCTGCAGCTACCTGGGGCTTCACTGTTTAACCATTTTACGCTTTCTGTGAATGTTCTTCTCCACAGTGTATGTTCTTCTCAATAGTCTTAGCAAGACAGCATGACTGGTTTGGGCAGCTTCATCTGGATTAAGCAAATGAATTATTCTAAGTGTATCTACCTAAGTAGCTTAATCCTGCCACTATCTCACATGTTCTGTCTAATGAACAAAGATGTAATAAACAATTTAAGTAAATGACCTGGCCACTATATTTAATTCTTTTCATCTTGTTAAAAAATTAACATATTTACTATTTTAAAAAGCAATGAAGTAGAGTGGAAATTTTGTTTTACCTAGCCTTAAAATCAAGGAATGTAATGCAACTTCCTTAAAGTCAATGAATATTTTTGCTATATCTACAAAGGTAGGCATCAGGGCCTCAATAGATGGAACACATTTGCTCACTGCACTCAAAGATGCTAAGCTATAATGGAGGTAAAAACCCAGAGATTCTACCATCCTAACCCCTCATTTAAGCAATAAGGAACTGAATTCCAAAAGATTTAAATGCAATTGATTCCAACTTTGATGCATAATCCACCTTCATATACCCCAAAGTAGAATTCATTAGCAAGATTGGGCTTTTGAGATTACAGAGGTCAAGGCACTCAGCAGAATACTGACTCTAATTATCTTGGTAATCCAAGAGAGAAAAGTGGTGCAAAAGATACCAAGCGCATTAATAATATTAGAGAAGCAATAACAGAAATAACTAGAGCTCCCTCGTCAAACACATCAAGGCTTTCATTCCAGTCCAGTATGTTAGCTTGTGATCTTCAACCAACTGCTTGACCTTTCTATGCCTCAGACACCTCATTTGCAAAGCATGGAGACATCATAGCATGGAGTGTAAAAATGCAGACTTCTGGCATCAGAATCACATGGGTTTGAATGTGATTCTGCCATATGTGAGCTGGGTGATGTTGAGCTCATCCACCTCCTTTAATATTACTCTCACTAATACGGGAATAATACATGCCTCAACGGTTGTTACAGGAGTAATGGGGTACATAGAGCATTTAGGGCAGTGTCTGAGTAACAGCAAGCAGTTAGTAAATAGTAACTAGTGTTACTGCAAATTAATTTGATAATGCTTTATGAAGATTAATAAATGCAAAGCAATTTCCTCATACATGACAACTGCTATGGTCTGATGTTTATGTCTTCTCAAAACTCGTATGTTGAAATCCTCACTGCCACAGTGGTGGTATTAAGAGGTGGAGCCTTTAAGAGATGATTAAGTCATGATTTGGTTTAATGCCCTTGTTGTACCAGCCTGAATGAACTAAGACAGCGATGTTATGACTTTCTACATTCTAATAGTAATTTCATGTTTTCAAAGTCTCTTTAACCACGGACCCTATCCTGATGCCCCAGCAACTGAATGGTTAATTTTTCCTCATTTCACAAAGTAGAAATTTGACTTTGGTAAGGTACAAATGGTTTAGGATCAAATATTAAAGTAGGAATGGAGAAAGAATCAAACTCAGTGACCCCTGGCTCTCTATTCACTGCTTTACCTGTTAAATTATGTCACTTTGGCAGTTTAACAGTACACTGGAAACATTTTCAAGGAAGAATATTTATATACACAACTCTTGGCACCATAAATATTTATCTGAATTTATCCTGCTCCAGGCCAATCAACACCTTATGAAACTTGTGATTTAAAAGGCTTGGATTTTTATTCATGCAATGTTAATATAATGGAAAACAATTCAGTATCTCCAACAGGAATGATTTTATAGGCATTAAGCAGGTGGCAGACTACATAAACTTTACCTTTCTTGACATTTTTAAACAACTAATATAGTTTTAAAGCATGTACATTTTCGTGTCATTTAAATAAGAAAACTATTAATGATAAACAAAGTTTGTAAGACGCATAAATTTGAAGCATTTTGTTTACATTGTTAAGGCCATATAAACTTTGATAAATGTTAATGGACGTTACCAACACACATTCCTTTCATAGCAGTGGAAGACCTCTCTGTATAATTCCAAATAACCCTTTTAACCTTGTGACAAACGAATAAGGAACTGGAGTGTACAGAACACTAAAGTACAATAAGAGTGTAAATAAATGAGCTTAGTCCAGTTAATTCCCAAGTTAAATACGAAGAAATAATTCCAAACAAGCACATTTCATGAGGCTTATCTTTCATGGCACTTTTTTTCTGACCTAGCCAAAAGAGAATGCCCTAATTTTTTACTACTCATTTCCCCATACCAATTGCCTGGCTTCCTTCCTTACCTGCTGTGCTTTTGTAATGCTGTATTGAATTAGAACTATACTCAGTCAGCATCTACTCGTTTATTCCATGAGCGTGTATTTACCACCAGGTACCATTTGTGATAATAAACAAGACAGCTGTCTTTGCTCTCTAAAAGCTTATAATGCAGTGGGGAGAACACAAAACAAGCAGAAGATTTCAAAACAGTGTGATAGTATCTAAGGCATGTAGTGGGAAAGGGCAAAGGCTTAGGTAAATAGGGTGTTCTGGAAAAGCATGGAGATAACGTGGCTAAATAACTTCAAAGACTCAAATGCTATACAGAGAGCACCTATTGAGCAAGGCACTGTGTTACAACATTGTAAAATATAAATTCAGCCCCTGCTGCACAAAAAATTCACTGCAATTGGGAAGATAGAGGCCAAAGCTTTCTCCCCCTTTTTCCAGAACCAAACTGCCTCCTAGATATCTCCACTTGGATGTCTCACCAGGGCTAAAACTTATTAGGCTCAATGCTTATTGGTTTTCTCCTCCAGTCCCCAAACCCGATCCTCACCTCCTACATTCTCTGTCTTAGCAACTGGCCCCAACCCTTCCAGCTACTAAATTAGAATGAGAAGGAGCATTCTAAGTATCACTTCTTACTTCACCTATCACCTCAAAAACATAGGACAATGTTTGGGAGGGTGACTAGTAACAAGATGGGAATAGTTCACAAAGGTTTTGTATGACAAGCTGAAAACTGCAGGCATTATCCTATAGATAATTGTACCATTCAATCACTGCTACCATTGCCTTGTCATATAGCTAAATGAAAGAATATATTTATGAGGCACTCTGTGAATTTTCATTAGTGATAAATAGGCTCTGATTAATTTTAATGTCTGGCTAGGAAACAGGGAGAAAATTTGTTAAGTCAAAAAATGCATTCTAAAGTCAAACATTAATGGGAAGCAATCATTATTTAAATTTAAAAAATTACATGTGTGCATGTGAATATATACATCTAAATAGCATATTCTAAAGAATATTAATGGCTATACAACTTTTTACAAGAAGCATATCAGATAAGTCATATCAAATAGTATCTCTTGAAGGTAGTTATCTCTCTGAGACAGAGACAAGTTGAACATCCCTAGTCCAAAAATCTGAAATCTAAAAAATGTTCCAAAATCCAAAACTATTTGCAGCATCAACATGACATCACAGATTGTAGTCGAAATTGTTTTTCATGCACAAAATTATTAGACTCTTGTGGAAAATTACATTCAGGCTACACATATAAGGTATATATGAAACACAAATAAATTTTGTGTTTAGACTTGGGTCCCATCCCCAAGATGTCTCATTATGTATATGTGCATATTCTAAAATACCCCCAAAAACCTGAAATCTGAAACACTTCTGGTCCCAAGCATTTGGGATAAGGGATACTCAATCTGTGTAAATGTTGACAAGCAATATTTTTGCATTGAACAGACCTCCACTGACATCGTGCCTGTGATATTTTCCTACTATGTGACCTTAGGCAAGTCATTTAACCTCTCTGAGTCTCAATATCCTCATGTCTAAAATGCATATCAACCCAAACTTCCAGGTTTTTATGTGACTGTTAATATAACTGAAGCATAAATATATGGTAATAATTCAAAAAATTATAACTACAACTATACTCACTTCAAAGGGAAGCCAAGGAGAAAGATGGCATTTTGCCTAGGAAGAGGTAATTTTAAAGCACCAACCAGCTTTTTGAAGGAGTAGCATTTAACAGATATATGACATATTCTAACAAGATGGTGGAAGATGATAAATTAAAAATTATCCAGATGCAAACACCTAGAAACGCTGGATAAAAATCCACCTAAATCCATAGTTGAAAGTCCAAGAACAGGAAGGACACAGGTGTCAGAAACAAAAGGGAGCTGGAAAACTAAAGCAGCATGTGAATATACTGGCAGCTATCCTTGTTGGGGATGATATATGTGGACAGCTTCCATAAACTTACAGCCTGGGTTTAAATACCATGAGTGACAAGAAGTGAGGCCGTGGGCCCAAACAGGAGGAAGAAGTTAGAACTAAAACCCCTACTGAAATCTAGGACCTCAAAATATTTCACTACCAATGACAAGAAGACAAAAGCAAAAATATACTCACATGCAAAATAACAAGGAAGCTATGTCTCTGTCACGGGCTTAGGTAGGAAAAAAAAGATAATCTACCCTGAAAATCAAAAACCATTGACCAGCACCTTGCATGGGTTTGGGGTTCAAAATTCTCCTGCTAGTTTAGTTAGGAACTCCCAAGCCAAGATATCAGCAACCATAAGATTCTGAGCGTTGATAGCTTTTAGGGTATCTGGCAGAAGCAAAAGCAAATCTGTGTTGGAGGGCCATGACTTCCACCTAAGCTCACTAGACACCTGCAAGGACCCTAAAGTTGCAATGTTAAAGACATATTTAAAGTTATTTTTAAATATTCTGCTATGAGCAATGATTAGCAGGGACAGCCGAAAGGGTTAGGATCCCACACACTTTATGTTATTATGTTATCAAAGATTCTGATATGCCCTTTGGAAATGAGCATGTTTAAAATTATTGAAAGAGAAATCAACCTCTAAAAGGAACAAGGCTCAATGGGAAAAGACTGGCTAGCTTTGGGAAAGAACAATTCAAACTTGTAAAATTAAAAAATATAATCATAGAAATTAAATCTTAATAGGTAAATGACACAGGGGATAAAACAAAATATAAGGCCCAATTAACAAATTGAAAGATAAGGAAAATACCTAGAATGTGTCAAAGAGAGATTAGGATTAGGAAAATAAAAGACAATTTAAGCACCAAAGAAACAAAATAAGATGTTCAAATATGCAGCTAATTGGAATTCTGGATGGTGATAACAGAGGGAATGTAGGAATATTACTCAAAAATATAATGGCTGTGAATGTCACTAATTTATAAGGTATTCAGGCTGCCATTCATGAGGCAAAAAGCAAAAGATCCTCTCAAGATTAATAGATGGGTGGGTAGATAATAGATGGATGAAAGATAAATAGATAGGTAGACAGGTAGAGACAGAGAAAGAGATAATAGTAAAACTGTAGAGTTATAGTCATAGAGAAGATATTTAAAGCAACCAGAAAAAAAAAAGGCAGATTACTTACAAGGGATCAACAATTAGACTGACAGCAAACTTCTGAACAATAAAAGACAGAAGACATTACCTTCAAAAGCGGGGAAAAAGTAAACTGTTAACTTAGATTTCTCTATTTTCCATAAGGCAAATAGCTCTATCGACTATTGGAAAAAGTGAATTGTATATTACATTTATTTCTTTGGAGAAACTTTCAATACAGGCTATAAACTTATTTGACTACATTACATACATCTTTCTAAAGGGTAAAATAATTAAATAAAAATACAAAACAAGATCCCTTGCAGTCCTGTGATTCAGCAGTTTGGGGATTTAAAATCCAACACTTCATCTTTGAAGATGCTGATTTCAAAAGCGAATGTTATTCTGCCAGGTCCCATGTGCCTCAAAACAGACAAAAACTATGAACAAACAACTAATATGAAATCTCTCCTAAAGAGATTTAATATGCACTTTAAACATTACATAAGACCAGCAGTATACAGTAGTCATTACTAAGTTTTTTTTGTGTGTGTGGTATAACTTTAATTGGTTCAAAAATCAATGGCCAAAAGATCTTGCTCTATTTACGACATTAAAAGATTGGAATTCGTGGATTTCTTACATTTGTTCACCAAAAGACATGGCAGCTCTCAATTATTAGGCTGTGCTGCCCTATTTAAAAAACAAAAGCCAAAAAGCCAATTAAAACACCTTATTATTAAAAATTGTGGGGTTTTGACACTGAAAGGTATTTTTATCTTCCAGCTTGGTAAAATACTCCTAGCCGAATACATATGAAGTGGAGAGCCAGCTGGGAGAAAGGGAGCCTTTGAAGTGGCTGCGCCTGTGAGGGAACTTCGGCGTCAAGGGGCTACAGAGCTCTGATATCCCATGGGTGCCTGGAAGAAGCTTTTTCTCTGTTGCTGAGTTCTCACTTAATCAGTTAGACACTTTCTGTCTTCACTAATAATTTTCACATTATCACAAATGTGATTAAGAGGTTTACATTTTTTTCCAAACCAAACAATTGGGTAAATTTCAATAGAAACTCTTTCCAATCTATGTATTTATAAGTATTTTAAACATTCTATATACCTTTAAAAGATACTTAGACTGCCTAATAAGGTTGACAACTTTAATCACTGCAGTTGAATATGTCTCTTAAAAGACTGGAGATAACATTAATTCCTTCATATTGATTAAATCTTTAGCAATTTCCTAACTGTATTCAAAATATATACTGTATGCCCAGCAAAATCTGCAGATTAAGGAATTAAATATGTTTATATTGTGTAACTTTCTATTATTTTTCTTCATAAACTACAATGACATCTTTGATTTTATTTATTTCAAGACATCAAAGCAAAGAAAGAAAAATAAAGAAAGAATGAAAATACACCAGGCCTTAAAATCTGGTTTAAACATGTATCTTTGTTCAGAACTATAAACAAATACATAAAACAACCCAAAATCATCCTACTCATAAGCACCTTCAGGCTATTACAAGAATTGAAAGGCAGCCAAAGATTTGTTTTCTGACAAATACTCAAGTACTCTAATACTAACATTAAATGATAGGACAGCTACCCTCACAGGATGATGACTTTTGTTTCATAAACCACCTTAAACACTAAATTATTAAACTGAAACTTGGTTTTTAAATGATGAAATTAAAGTCACATGTTCATATCCCAGAAAAGAGTGAGTAGAAATACATCTAAATTGTGTAAAATCATTGGGTATGCGGCCATGATTTCAGGGGAAGCAGCATAGACTTTCAGTCATCATATCATGTTTAAGCTTGGAGTGAATTCCATGGTCTCCCTAGGCCTAGCTTGTCATTCTTATCACTACATAGTGATCTCTGTATATAAGGAATAAGGAACGGTAATATCTAATGTTTACTGAATAGTGAATATGAACCAGCCTTGTTTTAATCATTTTACATATACCACCTCATTCAGTCCTCATCAAAACTCTATGAGGTAGGCAGTCTACCTCACGTACATTTCCATTCGACAGATAAGAAAAGAAAGGCAAGCTGGGTTAATTTACTTGCCTGAAAATCACTGTTAGCAAGAGACAGGCGATTTGAATACAGTCACATTTATACATGCAGACACAGAACCTGTGTGCATGTATGTGTGTGTGCGAGTGTGTGTGTAAACATAGTAACATAAACCTTACCATTCTAATCATCTTCAAGTATACAATTCAGCGGCATTAAGTGCATTCACAACATTGTACAACCATTACCCCTATCAATTTCCGCAACACTTTCATCATCCCAAACAGAAACTCTTTACCTTTTAAGATGAATTCTCTTTTCTCCCTCCCTCAGCCCCACAGCCTGTCTTTTTAACTACTACTTCCTTCTTTTGAGTAAATGAAGTAAAACTGAATATCTTTAACAAAAACTGAGAAATAAACAAACTAAAAAATATTTTGTCACTCCAAATCCTTAATAATGGAAAGTCTGAAGATGTATTTAAGGCAGAATAAAGATACTACCAGGGAGAAGATCTGAGTGTGAGAAGGGATCATAGGCAGAGATATTGTTACATTTTTAATTAAATCTCAACAATATTGATTGAATAAAATAGTAGCATTTAATTTCTATCTTTAAAAATGAGAATTAAAATGTCAGGCACCACGGTATATAAATTTGGAAAAAACTATGATCAAAATTAAAGCATTTTAAGGTTCCTGTAATTTTCAGTATGAAGGTAAATGTTTTGATACTTGTAGAAGAATAGATGTGGAACACATAACTGCTAAAAAAGTTGAGGAGAAAAAAAGTAAAAGGATAAAAAAAAGACCCAAGAGATGAAAGAAATATATACACACACAACCCAACAAAAAATACTTGATATAGCTATAGCGGTGCATAGAGTATAATATATTCCATGAAATACCTACGTTAGAGAAGTAGAAATGTTCAACATTAATGAGTTTAGAGTGCAACCCCAAAATTTAGATAAAGAAGAGAAAACCAAAAACAAAGAAAATAAGAGGAAAGAAATATTTAAAATAAAATCATAATAATGAGAAGCAAAAACATACAATAGAAAGAATCAACAAAGCCAAAAATCAAGCCTTTGGACAGATTAATAATACAGAAAGATTTCTGGCTAGATCAATCAAAAGACAAATGGAAGACAGAAAATTTAAAAAACATACTTGTAATAAAAAAACATTACAGTAAATGCCACAGAGATTAAAAAGGGGACAAGTTATTAGGAGCAACAATAATGTCAAATATCTTGAAAATGTCGAAAAAATAGATAAATCCTTTAAAAATACAAATTCCAAAATTTACTCAAAGAGCAAGTAAACGCTTAATAGTCTTAAAGCCATTAAAGATATTAAATCAGCAGTTAAAAATCTTCTCCAAAGGAGAATACCAGATCCAAATGGTTTTATAGGAGATAATTCCAATCCTACACAAGTTTTCAGAGAATAGAAAAAAGTGATAGTCTCCTCAATACATTTTGAATGTAGTTTTCATCTTGAGACAGAGCTCTCAAGCTATGACATCAAGGAAAAACAAGGAAAACATTACTTATCAATCTTACTTATGAGCATATATTTAGCAAATTGAGCACAGTATTGTTTAAAAAATGTGTATATGTCATGACCCAGCTGGAATTATTTCAGAAACACAGGACTGAATTAAAAATAATAAAATATTAAAATTAGTTACTACTCTAAAAGAATAAAAAAGGAAAATTATGTTATTACCTCAATGGATACAAAAAAGTGGGTTGATGAAATTCAGTATCACTCATAAAAAATCCAAGCAAAGAGACAAACAAGAAAATGGCAAGAAAGAAATTTTCAAACCTGAAAAAGAACATGCACAAAAATAAAATTAAAACAAATGCCACACTTAATGGCAAAATATTGAGAGTATTTGCTTTAAGATAAAGCAGCTTAATGACAAACATATTCATTATTATCACTGCTATGGCAAAAAAGTAAAACAAAATAAAATTGTATCCATATTTTATATCATACACAGACACCAACTTTAAATGATTAAAGACTAAAACTTAGTTGCCGAAAACAGTTTATCTTCATAACTTCAGAGTTGGGAAAGATTTATTAAGATCCTGAAAGTATAGGCTTATAAATGTCAAGTAACTAAAAACTGTATTGCTGTAGTCATTTAGATGGAAATGAGGAAAGAATATTAATAACTGATTGCAAAAAGGACTTGAAGATGTGAATCATCTATTTTGCTGAAGAAATCTTAACTCTTTTTGAAATTACCTTTTATTCCTGTTATTACTCTAGGTGCCAAACTGCAATAAATTTTTATCAATGAAGTAGAAAAAAAAAAAAGATCCTGAAAGTTCCAACTATAAAGAAAATTACTAATAAACACAACTTCATTAAAACTTTAAACTTTTGCTCATCAAAAGATACTATAAAAGCAATAAAGTAAGAGTCATATGGCAGAAAAATATTTGCTACATGTATAATTGACCAAGGATTAGTGTTCATATATATAAAGAACTTCTACCTGTTAATATGAAAAAGAAAATCCACTAAAAACATAAACAAAAGGCCCCTTCTGAAGTTTCAAACACAATCATGGAAGGAATCACATTTTAGTGTGTAATCATGATATCATTTGGTCTCCTCACTACTTAAAATCTAAATAAGAATTATTCAAACACCTACTGCATGGACTGTGGAAATTCAAAACCTTCCCTAACCATATGCAAATTCCTGGGAATGGAGAACCTGGGGCTGTGGCTGAAATTCTCATAATCTCTTCTGATATGATTTTCTTCCTCGGGTTGAATGTTTTTACCCCTGCCCTGTGTCTCATGCCTATTTTTACATTTTCATCCTGGAGTCACCCCAGATATTGAACAAAGGTCCTTCTTCTAACACATCTCTCAAAAGCTACAACAAAATCAAGCCTATTAACTGTAACGAAACTTCTACTGGAGATTTGGGGGTCCCAAAGAGGTTACAGAATATTCTGCCCCCAAATTTTCACTGACAGAGTTATGCCATGTAGCACTCCGGCCTTTAACCTTTCTGGCATCTCTGACACCCACCTCACTTCCAATACCACTTCTCTGCTCCTACCCTCTCTTCTCCTCCTGCCTCATAGAAGTAGAACTGTTTCTTCTTTACTTTTATTTCTGCCAATACCCATTCTCTCAGGTCTCACCTGTCCTAGTGAAAGTGGCATAAACAAAACAATCCTGCCCTGAAAGGAGTTCAGGAGCCAGTTATTAAGATAACATGTTTTCACCCTGCTGCATTTAAAAGAAACAGAACTATGCCAGGATTTGTAGTAAGTAATGATTCTTATAAATATCTCATACATTGAGAATTTTGAGAGTACTCACATCTGTTGGAAATTGATTTGAAAGTTATTTTATTAGACTGCACCTCTGCATGCCTAACTTTTGACCATATTCTAACAAATTATCATTTGTCCTGACATATCTTTTTAATGTGTTTAATGTCCTATCTACTTCTTCTATAACTTTCAATCAACCAATCTGTCTATCAATATATCATAGAACTAAGGTGGTTTTAGATTAGAAAACTGTCTTATTTTTCAACAGATTTTAACAGTCTTTGTTTTATGCAAACTTTATCAAAAATATATTTTCCATGAAAGAACATCTACATTTTAGGGTCAACTGATCACTAGAATATTTTACAAGTAATATTTAAAATTGATTTTTAAAAATAAGACATACTCCATGGACATATATCTTAATTCCATCTTCCCCATCCCCACCCCAAGCAATTGTCATGAATGTGACATCTAGTTTAGGTGCCACCAACTGTTTTTCTCCAAATAACAGCTAGTAAGGATCAGAAGTGGTGACCAAAGTGGTTCTCTAGTCATGACTGTGATTGACAAGCTTCCTAAACCACTTCCTCTTCAGGTAATAATGTCCCTCGGTTTTGTGACTTTCTGTATCTCACACAGCATTGACAATTATTCTCAAAATTAATTGACATTTCATTGATAAAGAGTCAAATACCAAATGTTTTATGATTCAAAAGCATTCACATGATAAACACAAAACAAAGTTTAAGGGACTCTTTTGTTCCTTCAGTATCCCTCCTCTTCTTGAAATGTTATCACTGTCTTGTCTTAGGCTTCCGTATTTAAGAATTGACAGCTAGCAAAACTCACACATAAATATTTCTTCCCACAGTTCTCTAGGACTTCTCAAGCAGTTTTCATTTCACCAAAATGATGTTTACAAATGTGACATGGAAACTTTGTTGGCAGTTGAAAGGAAAATTGATTTTTTACTATGAGATTTTAAAACTTTATGAGATTTTAACACCATCTATGTAGAGGGAGGAAATCGCTAAAGCCTAACAAGGCCCACAACAGTTACTTGTGACAAAACAAAAGCAGGACCTCCTTGTCACCTTGTTTCACAGCTGCCAGGGTAATCATAAACACAATCTATTCAAGGTTTAGTTTGGAGGAACAAGATGGCTAACCTAAAATAAGTAATTAAAAATTAAGCCTCAAACAATCCATTTTGAAAATTTCAAGTCTTCTAAATTCTAGTCAGGCAGGAAATATGCTAAGAAGTGATGACCCTGGTAGAAATCAGGATTTCCTTTCTTGACAGAAAAGTAGATGAGAATAGAAAAACTGAATCTAAAAGTCAAAAAAGTAAATCTTTTTCAAGCATTTTAGCCTTATCTGTCTCTTTTCTCAGCATGTATCTTATCTAGAATACAGAAAAAGGAGACAAGGAAACTGCATGTGAATACAGTCAAGACAATAGCTTGCCTCTTTCAGGATCTGAAAATGGTCCCTGACATTGGATACAGCCATCATGCAAAGAATATATATATACATATATATGTACACACACACACACACACACACACACAGAGAGAGAGAGAGAGAGAGAGAGAGAGAGTGAGTTTTGCTCTGTCACCAGGCTGAAATGCAGTGATATGATCTTGGCTTACTGAGTTCAACCTCCACCTCCTGAGTTCAATTAATTCCCCTGCCTCAGCCTCTCGAGTAGCTGGAACCAAAGGCACACATCACCATGCCCAGCTAATTTTTTGTATTTTAGTAGAACCAAGGTTTCACCACGTTGGCCAGGATGGTCTCGATCTCCTGATCTCATGATCTGCCTTCCTCAGCCTCCCAAAGTGCTGGGATTACAGGTGTGAGCCACTGTAACCCACCAAGAATACATATATATTTTTATTTTTGGATGAAACACATATATATTTATATCTTATATTAAAATAGCCATATTTACAATTGTTATTAGTTTTTTATCTTAAAAATAGCCATGAATTTAGAAATGAACCCTATGATTTGCAACCAAGTACTTTCTGTTTTGCAAAAGTATAATTGTTCTGAAAAGGCTACCTACTGTATAATTTCAACTAGATGGCATTCTGGAAAAGGCAAAAGTACGACGATAATAAGATGACCAGTAGTTGCCAGGGGCTGGCAGGAGTAAGACGGAGAGATGCATAGGTACAGAGGTGAAGCACAGAGAATATTTAAGGCGATGCTGTATGATGCTTTAATAGTTAATATATGGCATTATCCATTTGTCAAAACCCATAGAACGTACAACACCAAGAGTGAACCCTAATGGAGATAAAGAAATGTAAATGTGTGTTCATCAATTGTAACAAATGTGTGGGTCCTTGATGTGGGGGAGGCTGTACATTTGCAGGAGCTGGGAGTAAATGTGAACTCTGTACTCTCTGCTCAATTTTTCTGGGAATCTAAAAGTGCTCTAAAAAATAGAAAAGTACGGATCAGGGGAAGATGGCCAACTAGGAACAGCTCAGGATTACAGCTCCCAGTGAAAGTGCAGAGTGTGAGTGGATGCCGCATTTCCAGACACATTTTTATTGCCCACAGACCAGGAGATTCCCAGGTGGAGGAGCCCCATGGGTCGCCAGTGTGGCTATTTCAGCGCGCACAGCTGTTTCGGCCGGCGCAGCTGTTTCGGCCCATGCGGCTGCTTTGCTGCACCCTGGCGCAGCGGTTCTCCATACAAAAGACGCTGGTCCAGGTGCCCTCTTAGCTGGCGATTGAAGCCCTGAGATGGCAGAGTCACCCATTCATCTGAAATAGCGAGCCAGGCCAGGAGATTCCTAGGCAAAAAAACCGCCAGAAATCTCAGCGCCGCTATTTCAACTGGCTCAGTGAGTCGCGGCACGGGAGATCCCGGCGCATTTTCAACAGGGAGAGAGTCGACCGTTCAACAACAACAACAAAAAAAGACTCTGAGTCAGGGAGCCAGGTGATCAGGCTCGGATGATCCCACCCCTCCCCCAACAACAACAACAACAAAAAAACAGTAATTGAAAATGCTCTGGGTTGAGAGTTTCACAGCAAGCACAGCTGAACCCAGGATGGTCCGCTCTGTGGGGGAGGGGCGTCCACCATTACTGAGATACTCCACCACTACGGAGACAGTCTGACCATCGCTGAGACAGCCCGCCATTGCTGAGGCAACCCGCCATTGCCGAGGCAACCTGCCACTACTAAGAGAGTCCGCCATAACAGAGGGGGGCCACCATTGCCAAGGCAGTTCTAACTACACCCATATAAACAAGACTGCAGGGAAGATCACACGCAGCTGGGCAGAGCCCACAGCAGCTCAGCAAAGCCTCTGCAGGCAGACAGTGACTAGGCTGCCTCATTGCTGGGCAGGGCATCCCTGAAAGAAAAAAAAAAAGGCAGCAGCACAATGGAAACTCATAAATAAAGCCCTAATTGCCTGGGACAGAGCCCCTGGGAAAAAAAGAAAAAAAGGGAGTTTATGAGTTATGCTGCAGCAGACCTAAACATACCTGCCCAGCAACTCTGAATGAACAATGGAGCTCACAGCTCAGGACTTGAGCTCCAATAAAGGACAGACTGTCTCCTCAAGCAGCTCCCTGACCCCCATATATCCAAAGAGTCACCTCATAGAGGAGAGAACAGACTGACATTTGGCAGGCATTCTTCTGGAACAAAGATAGCAGAACAGGAAACTGGTAGCAACCCTTACTGTTCTGCAGCTGCTGCAGGTGATCCCCCAGCAAGTGGGGCCTGGAGTGGACCTCAGCAGTCCTACAGCAGAGGGGCCAGACTGTTAGAAGGAAAGCTAAGAAAAAGAAGTAACTTCAGCATCCACAAACTGAAAGTTCACTCAGAGACCCAATCTGAAAGTCAGTAACTACAAAGACAACAGGTGGATAAACCCACAAAGATGGGAAGAAACCAGTGCAAAAAGGATGAAAACACCTGAAACCAGAACACCTCTCCGCCTAAAAGGGATCACAACTCCTCACCAGCAAGGGAACAAGGCTGGATGAAGGAGTGTGATGAAATGACAGGATCAGACTTCAGAAGGTGGGTGATAAGAAACTACAGTGAGCTAAAAGAACATGTTCTAACCCAATGCAAAGAAACTAAGAACCTTGAAAAAAGATTTGACGAAATGCTAACAAGAATGGACAACATAGAGAGGAATATAAGTGTATTGATGGAGCTGAAAAAC
>NW_016107473.1:145938-178151 GCF_001604975.1 Cebus imitator
GAAATGCAAATCAAAACTACATTGAGATACCATCTCACGCCAGTTAGAATGGCGATCATTAAAAAATCTGGAGACAACAGATGCTGGAGAGGATGTGGACAAATAGGAACACTTTTACACTATTGGTGGGAGTGTAAATTAGTTCAACCATTGTGGAAGACAGTGTGGCGATTCCTTAAGGACCTAGAAATAGAAATTCCATTTGACCCAGCAATCTGATTACTGGGTATATAGCCAAAGGATTATAAATCGTTCTACTATAAGGACACATGCACACTAATGTTCATTGCAGCACTGTTTACAATAGCAAAGACCTGAAACCAACCCAAATGCCCATTGATGATAGACTGGACAGGGAAAATGTGGTACATATACACCATGGAATATTATGCAGCCATCAAAAATGATGAGTCCGTGTCCTTTTTAGGGACATGCATGAACCTGGAAATCATCATTCTCAGCAAACTGACACAAGAGCAGAAGATCAAACACCGCATGTTCTCACTCATAGGTTGGTATTGAACAATGAGAACACATGGGCACAGGGAGGGGAGCACTACACACTGGGATCTGTTGGGTGGAAATGGGGGAGGGACAGTGGGGTGGGGAGGTGGGGAGAGACAGCATGGGGAGAAATGCCAGATATAGGTGAAGGGGAGGAAGGCAGCAAATCACGCTGCCATGTGTGTACTTATGCAGCAATCTTGCATGTTCTTCACATGTACCCCAAAACCTAAAATACAATAAAAAAGTTAAATTAAATTAAATTTAAAAAATAGAAAAGTATAGTTAGCAACTGAGATAACAACACAGTAAGAGATGGCAGTTACTGCTCTACCAAACCTCACATTAAGGAATCAAAAGTAATTGCAATAAATATTTTAAGAGGAACTATATGTGACACTTGAGGAATAAAGGTTAGCCTCAAACGGAAATTCTTGTACAAAAACTTCATAGCTATTTGATTGCATGCAAAACAAAAGCATTGTAAAGGGGCACACATCTACACATATTATGTTGTAAGAGCAGAGGTTGCAAAAGAAGTGGCATTTGTTCAGTGTGTTCAAGTTGTGAACAGATCCATGCTTTTGCAACAAGACTTCCTCAACTGAAAATAGAACTTTTGAGTTCAAGTTTGATCTATTCCTTTTTTCAATGATGCTGAGTCACTTCCTCTCTTTAGTCTTTTTCTGAGAAACCAAAACTTGGAAGTGCTCAAAAAAAAATTGGAATTTCAGGTTGTCTGAGTCTTTCAGAACGTGCGTGCTGTTGTAACACTCATCTGCACTTAGAAAAGAATGTCAGCCTTGTTTGATTCATTCTTGTGGAAGAAGCTCATAATCTACATTCAGTTTTTTTTCAACTTTTGCACCCATTTTTAAGTTTATTTGCACGACACCCTCTTTAAGTAGGCATTTTAGGAATTATCATCTCTAAGGACCACAAAGGAGAGGATTAGCAACAAAATAACCTGACTGGCCACCTAATGCCAAAGGACTAAGTGGAGAATTAAAATTGGTGGCCAAACTTACTTTGACTCCATGTGTAGCTCTTTCTTAGGTAGTCAGCTAAAATGTCCATACATCCTCTCCATGACGTTTCCTCAAAGAAATGCTCTGATACGCAGGAATTGTTTGCTACTGAATCTGTGCTGTCTGCCTTAGTATTCTGTACCCTCGAAACTCTAAATAAGTTACTTTAAAGAAAAGCAAAAACTCAAAAAACAGACATTTTGCCTTGTATATTTGTACCTCTAAGTTTTCTTGTGTAGTCATTATGGAATTGACTTTTCTTTCAAGTCAATATGGAATGGAGATAAATTTAGAAGACTTCTTATTTCTGAAGAGATAATTACAGAGAGAGAATAAGCTGAGGATCTCCTCATTTTCTCGGGGATTCAGAAACAGTCGGTGTATACCTGTGAATATTTGCAGAGATGTTTAACTGGACTAAAGTTCTGAAAAACTCAGATGCCTAAAAGGCCAAGACTAGAGAAATGCCGTAAAGTAAATGAAGAATTTGATTGGATACAAAAAGAAATTGTATACCATATGAGGGTAAATCTAATTTATAAGTGAGAAATACTAAACAATGGCAGGTCCAAGTTTGATTGAATCTCCTTTCAAGATTTCCAGCTATTGCACATAGGCAGAAGAATGCTGCCTGTGAAACATTACTCGGTGAAAAGAATGCACATATCCTTAATAAAAAGAGCAATTTGAAAATTATGTAATTTTCATAAGAGCTTCATAAATATCTCATCCTGTGATTTAGAAAAGCACAAAAGGATCTAATATCCTCTAGTCCAGTAGAAAGCAAGCTGACCTCAAGTTTACCGTATAACATAACACGTACATATAATTTCCTTTCTCCATTTTTGGTTGGTGAAGCTTTAAACAAGCTCCAAAGCCACTCGATTCTACAAAAGACTATGCCTAAAATAAAAGCTTCTATGTTTCCATTTATTCACATCTTTTCAGAAAAAACAATAAATAGTAGAAACAGATTATGTTTATCTGAGGACAGCAGCCCTGACAACAGCAGGAGGGTAGATTGATGATCAAGAGTCTCTTCCTATCGCCTAAAATTATGATGGATGGTGGAGCTAACCCACAAATCAAACAGATATAATGCACTTTACAGTATTTTTAAAAGTTATTCATCCCACTCTTTAAATTCTGAAAATGACAGAACATTTATTCTTTCATGAGATTATATTCACTGTGAAAATTTGCAAAGAAAAATAGTCCTTTGTTGCTATTAAAATGTTACTAGATGTATGTTAGTTTTCCCACTTTCCATTTTCGTGGGACTTAGTTTATGTGCCACCCAGATTCCTTACTATCCTAATGAGCTCTACTTTTTAGTGGAGCCAGAAAAGACACATAGAATAAATTCTAGGCCCCATTGTTTTATTGTATTATAGAGAATAAAGCAGGATAATTCAACTCGTTTCAAATCCCAGAGGTGGATCTCCCTTGCCAGAGGGGTCGAAATGTTGCCCGAAGGATGTGATGAAATAGAGGTTTGTCCCCTTGACCCCATTTCTATGACATCAGCTCTGCTTTTGTTTTACTTATTGGGCTTCCATGTGTTTGCTTAAGGAACGGGCTCAGCTGCATCCAGATTTTAAAACCATTCTCAAAGAGAATTTGATCACTGTATTTAAGCACATTTGGTCTGATGCTTTATTTTTATATCTATTTCCGCTGAGGAAAACAACAGTTGGTAGATTGGCAATAGAAGTCAGGGGACTAAGTGAAAGAGTATGAATGATCTATAATTTGCTAAATAGCTCAAAGTATTTCATAAAGAAACTATAAAAATAGCAGGTGTTGACTGGGAAAGCCCTAGACATCATAAAAAAAGAAATTTCCTCACTGTCACTTTTGTAAGCCTGGCCTCTGTTTCCCTGTCTACTCACACAGGCCTTGATACCCACTATGTTGTATTTTCCCTTCTCATCTCAGCGTTTACACCCTTACAGTGGTAACTTACCTTATTTCAATCTATTAGCAGGTTGCTCTCTGCATTGGGAAAGCCTTATTTTTAAGGCATTGTCCTCTGTTAATTAAAGGCATGGGAACACAATTTTCATTTTATCTAGAAGAGATAAAAATTCCTCTGAATTAAACTTTTAGGGAAGATTAACTTTGATATACTTTGCAAAGGCTCTGAAAGTATATCTATTATTTTCCAACTAATATTTGTTGTGCTTTGACTGAGATCCACATAGTCCTTTTAAAGAACACTCCAAGGAGACTTAAAATCTCAAGGTGGAAGCATGACTAGTGCAGGTGTGGCTTTCAGCTTTATAAACCCAGAATCTCAATTTCATCAGTTTACTCAGAAGCAGAGAGGCTTTATAAAGGTAGAACAAAGATCACAGGATTCTGAGTCCAAGACACAGGTTTGAGCTCCTGCTGCACAGCTTATTAGCTGTTTATGTTCTTAAGCAAGTGACTTAAGCCCCTAAAGAAAAAAAAAAACGTTGAGAAATAATACCTGTCTTGCAGGATTGTTGTGAAGATTAGATGAAATGGTGCATACAAAAGGGTTTTATATACTGTCCTAGGTTAAACATGTGTTGGTTAGATTTGCCTGTAGCTGGAGAGAGACTCCCTAAAGAAAAGGACTTCTACGTGCCAGTAGGCACCCAGCAGGGATTCCCTGCGGGCAACCTTTGAAGGCTGATAAGCATCTCTAACAGCTGCGTAAGAGAATACAGGGACCAGCTAGAGGGCAAGCGTCACGCCCTTTGCCCTTCTGCTCTCTGCTCAAAGGACATCTGCCAAAGATCCCCTGCAGGGAAATTTAACTCTAAGGAGAGAGGCCCAGCAAACATTTTAAGAGATCATTACATGTTCTCTTATAGACCTATCCCTTCACACACATAGTGTCTTGCCTGTATCTTCCATCATCTACTGAATTTAACATCCTATAATACTTAGTAAAGCCTCCACATTTTTCAAAGCCCATTTAGAGTCTTCAGAATGTTCGTGTTTCTCTCTCTTCAGTGTCTGCAGAGCACCCATTCTTGGCAACCTCCAACCCCTCTCCCCTAACACAGAGCTTTTTTAAAACAGGAATCTCTGTTGTTCATCTCTGACCTCTAAAGATGATTCTACTCTACAGTTTCTCTGAGACAACTGCTAAGGATCCTCTCCTTTGCACCTGGAGTTCTCAGATGTAGTCCTGCCCATAGCTAAACTGTATCAGAATCCCCTGAGATAGTTTTAAATTGAAGATACATTGATCTCTGCAATTTTGATTCAATAGTTTTAAATTAAGGCCTTAGGGACTATATCAAAAATTTTTAAAGTGAAAACAATTTTAAAGCTCCCAAGTAATTCTGATACAGTTTATCCATGGACTGGCCTGTGGACCCACTGAAATTCAGCTGCTGCAATTATCTTGATGAGGCTTAAATATTAAAAGAACAACTTAGTTTTATTAAAATGCTTACAAATTCCTTCTTAGAATGGGTTAATTTTATTCTTGTTACTTTAGTATATGATTTCTGCTGTTAGCTGTCTTTTATATTATACATTGAATATTTATATCAATTTCATTGAGTTCCCGTTCCTGACTTTGTTTTCAAATTTTTAGCGCTTCTTACTACGGATTCCAAGTGCCTATTGTGGTTGTGAGAGCTGTATACTTTCCACTTACAAAAATGATCTGGAAATTCATTTTCAAAATAACTGTGTAATACTAGACAAGAAGCATAAATCTATGTCTTTCAGAAAAGAACCTCTTAATATCTACTGACTGCTTCTCTGCTGAGGTTCTGGCATTGGCATGTTTATAGAAGAATAAGGAAATGGTTCCATGTCAGCAATAAGCGATCTCGCGACAACAAAGAAGCAAACAAACGAAAACTCAGGAAATTCTTTTGACAGTCAAAGCTGATTTCCTCAATCACATGGGTTCTGAAAACAGATAAATATATGGGGCATAACATTTAGAAAAGTTACTTTTTAAAACGAACCTGCCATATGCCACACACCCAAATAATTGTTGACGATTTATGATACTTTTTATAAACCAGTTTTCATTGGTGGCTTTAGATATTTTTTTCATTGTTACTTCTATGGAATCAGGGATCTTTTCTGAAATTAAAAGAAAATGTCTTGAAAAATAAAATATAATAAATTGTGATGATAACAGATTTGAATTTTGAAAGCAGCCAGGAGATATATGGCTTCAAATCTGATGAAAAGTTGGGGAAAAGAAAAGAAAATACAATTTTTATACAGTAAAAATAATGTTTGGTCTAATTTTAATTTAGTCCTGAAGCCAATTGCCAAAGTTTATTTCTAAAAATTTTTAGAAAATGATACTACCGATTGAGTGAGAATAAAGCTTCCCATTTTGTGATCTGATTTTGATAATATTTATTTGGATATTTATAAGCTAGAAGGTGAGTAAAGTTAATCANCATGTTTCATAAACTTTGAAATAAATTATTAGTTTAATTGTGGGCTTTTTAGATACTTTAAACTTTATACAATTTCAAAATTAAACATATCTTTTAAAAAAAGAAAAGAAACAGCTTTCCCAATTTGCATAAGGATAGCCAGAGCAACAGATGGCCAGTGTCTGTTCTTCTCCCAGTCCTCTTCTCTACTTAGATTTTTTTGGAGCATTCAAAGCAGTTCTTCATTTGCGAGCAAGAATTTCGAAAAAGGAATATTCAAGGTGCTAACTAAAAGAACTAATTTCATGGAAAGCAGAAAGTTCTTGGCATGATAAAAATAAGCTCCTTAAGAGGCTCCGGAAACAGCACTGCATCTGAGGCATGTTATTGTTGGATGCACAAAGTGTGCATGAGATGTGAATAGTGGAAACGTGAAGGTGGGGAGGAACCAAGACCCCCTCCAGCCTCTGGATCCTATCCAACTTTGTGCAAAACTGAAAAGTAGACTAAAGCTTGTGTGTGAAGATCATCTTTTCCCTCTGTAATGATCACATCCCATCTCCCAGTGACCCTTATTAAAATATTAGCTAATAATTCTTAAGGAATACAAAGGAATCAATCCCAGCAAATAAGGCAATGTGTGAGCTGGGGATAAAAATCTTCCCCCTCACTATGGGAATAATTTCACTATTGCCCCTTAGAGTCAGCCTTGAGATTGTTATTTTATTCTCATGCTAAATATTACCCTGAAAGTATATTTGTATCTTCCTATAGGATTCTTAAGTAGAAAACAGTGTTCTGAATCCAGGGAGAGAACACTCTGATGTCAAATCTGTGGCTCTGTCCTGACTTGAGAAGATGCTGCTGTACAGAGAGGCCTTTACCCTCACTATCCAGGTTCACACCAGGCAGTGGTCACTGATTCTGCCTCACTGTGGTGTTTGCTTACTCTGTCCCAGACACTCAAGATGTTTTCCCTGCACTGCCACATGGGCGGCATGGCAAGTTTGTTTATTAAATGTAAGTGGGGCGTGAGAGCTCACACCTGGAATCCTAGAGCTTTGAGAGGCCAAGGGAGGAGCATCACTTGAGCCTAGGAGTTTGAGACCAACCTGGGCAACATAGCAAAACCCTGTTGCTACAAAAAAATACAAAAATTATCAGGATGTAATGGTGTGCAGCTGTGGTCCCAGCTACTTGGGAGGCTGAGGTGGGAGGATCACCTGAGTCTGGGGAGGCTGAGGCTGCAGTAAGCCATGATTGAGCCACTGAACTCCAGCCTGGGTGACAGAGTGAGGCTCTGTCTCAAAAAAAAAAAAAAGAAAAGAAAAGAAAAAAGTGACACCATTGGTAAAGAAACAATTTTTTAATTATTCTTGTTAAAGCACAGGAAGAAAGATTTTATTCAGGATCATTGCAATATGTATAGGGACCACTGTAATAAGGTATAGGGTCTTGTAGTGGGGGAGGTCAAAGAAAGTATACTTATGGCACTATTTTAGCTCCCCTTCAGGTAATCTCTCCCAGTTCCTAGAGCACAGTCTTCTATTTTCCATTCTCCACTCCCTCAGCTCCTTCAGTGTGTACTATTCTCATAGATACTAAGTTTCCAGAAGGCAGCAGATCCCTGACTCCATTCTCTTTCCCTGATTTTCCCAACGTTTTCAACCCACTGATTGCAGAATCCACACCAACTCCAAATATGGCATGAGCAGGTGGGGATTTACATCCAAGGAGCAGAGTGGAGGGTCAAAGGATAGAAAATTACTAAGAGGAAACATCAGAGGTAAGGGGATTCTGGCTAAACCAACCTAACAGGATTCTTGCTGAATGCAGGACAGGGTAACAAGATGTCATCTGGGGGATGGTGGTGGATGAAGAACCTGATCAGATATCTGGCATGAGCAGATATCTAGCTAAGATTACTTTGCTCAACCAGGAATTTGTAAGGAAGTACAGAGATGGACTGAGAAGAAATTTCAGAAGCCTGACTGAAGTTTGGCCAAGCAAAGGATCTTTGTGACCACATGGCAGTGGCATCCAAATTAAATCAAAAATAGAAAAAAGAATTCTTTAACTTTGGCCTAGAATGACTGAACCAGTTTTCTGTTTTTTTTCTCTGTTAGTTTGTAGCAGAAACCAGAACTAACTCTTTTGGCTAAATAAAGAATATTATTGTTATTCTTCCTTTTCTTCACATCTTGTGAGCAGATGGACCAACTCACCTTTGTTTGGGGCTCTCTTTGGGTCTTGGCATTATAACAGAAGGAACACAACGAAGGGAAGGAAGTCATTCTTGCAATGACACAGAGTCATCCTACTTCAAAATAGAAAGGGATGATCCTTATTTGGGGAATGTCACATTGCATTTGAAATGTATTTTTATTGGGCAGACAAAGTATGTATAAGATGTAAACGATGGAGAAATAGAAGTGATAGGGAACGAAGACTTGTGAAAGCTCTCATCTGCTAATAGGATTCCTGATCCCTGCTTTTCTCTAACCAATTCTCAGTTGGAGTTTGGTTCACTATCTGTTATATTTTCCCAATAATCTGTACTTTTCCTAACTCTAAAACAGGAAACATAATGAAGTTTGCAATCTAAAACAAGTATAGTTACAAACTTCAAGATCTGACTTGAGGCTTGAGTAATACCACTGTGAAGGCTACCCAGGTTTTATCTTCCTATCCCTCTGCAAGGCTGGTATAATTTAGGAAATCAGAATTTACAAGTATGTTTTAGACACATTCATATTTTCACAATGCAAATGTATACTATGGACCCCATTAATAAAACCATATATTTAGTCCAACCCATTTTTCTAAAGTTACCTCATCTGTCATCTTTTGATAGAAATTACTAAAAGCAATATTGCCACTGAAGGAAAGAATTCAAATTTATTCTTCAGAGCTAAATAGAAATAAAACTAATTCATGAGACTTTCAACTTGATAAAGTAATAAAATGATGAACTTTCATTAACTTTTGGTCCAAAGACATATTTCACTGTGACATAATCATAAATGTTCATGTAATAATAATGGTACCAATAATAACAATAAATGTTCTGTACTTTGCATGCAGAGATGAGTCTGCTAACTAAGCATGCTGGAAGCTCTAAAAAAAAAATTATGAGGTCAAAGAAAGTATGTTTATGGCACTATTCTAGTTCTTCTTCAGGTAATCTTTCCCAGTTCCTGGAGCACAGTCTTTTATTTTCCATTCTCCACTCCCTCACCTCCCTCAGTGTATACTATTCTCATAGATACTAAATTTCCAAAGGGAGCAGCTCCCTGACACGGTTCCCTTTCCCTGATTTTCCCAACATTTTCAACCCACAAATTGCAGAATACACACCACTTCCTAGCTCCATGATATCACAGCTTCAGATTTAGCAATATATTAATTCATTCTCTGATAGCATAAGTTTGAAAAGATACATTTAAGCTGTCTAGGCTTTCCACATTCCGTGGGGCTTAGTTTTGTCACTCTCTGTATTATATATACCAAAGGGTTTTCTTTCTGCTGACCTGAAACTCCCCGTTTGTGCTATGAATCATCTTTGTGACCTTAACCAGGTATTCTTCAGTATTCACCACGGGCTTTCAGCATTGTTACTCAAATCAATTTACACTGTCACAATGGTGCCTCTTTATGAAAATAGAGGACCTGATCCCTGCCTTTCTTTAACTTCAAAACTGTAACCCAGTTTGCAAAACTGGGTTTCTATCTTGGTTATATTATGAGAGTTATGTTCTGGTTACTCATTCAAGTATGCAAAACTGAGCAGTTATTTTTGCTTAGTTGTTATAACCAAGAAACATTTAGTGTTTTGGCTCTTTGGTTAAGGAATATGATTAATATGGGACCATATTATTTAGTCAATTTAGCTAAAATAGAAAGGCCACTAAAAATTCATACTTCATAAGTAAAACCAACCATCAACTCTTAAGTTCATTTCCCTGATTTTCCAAAGCATATTAGAATGATCTATATTTTCATTAGCAATTCTGCCTGATGGCTCTCGCTTCGACCTTTGGAAATTTTATTTTCACAAACACCATCATCCACATTGCAGTTTAGACCCCATTTCAGGGCAGGCTTCCTAAGGACTAGCAAAGAGTCTAAAATTTTTATCCTGCTTTTAAGCTAGCAAGTTGAGCAAGCTTCTGCCAGTTCCACAGATGCTGGCAGAAGACAAGAGACTCCTGGGTCAGAGACAAAGCACAGTTTATCACTTGCAGTAAGAGCATTGGTCAGTGTGTCAATTTTCTTGTGCTGACCCTTAAGACCCAATTCCCACAAGACAATGTAAAAAGGGTCAGGTGACACCTGCACATGGAGTGAACTGCATTACAGCAGAGTTACCCTCAGCTTAGGAAACCCCAGTTTTTAATAATATACAGTAACACGTCCTTGGGGATAACCGCTCCAACTTCTGAGGCTGTTTGCAACACAAAAATCCTTTAAAGGAGAGCCCCAAACAAAGATGAGTTAGTCCTTCTGCTCGCAAGATATAAAGAAAAGAAAGAAACCCATGGAGAATTGTCTCCCAATAATATTTCTGCCTCATTTCTACACTATCTCGTCTTTTGGTAAATTTTCTTTTGAGTACAGTACTGCATCAGCCACAGTGCTTAATCTGAACAAAGGCTGGGACCAAATCAAATGTCAGTGCCTCTTAACTGGAACCTACATCAACAGGAGGCAGTGCTTTCAACACAATTTCATAGGTAACTGGCAGGGCTTAGATTTCCAGTTCGGTTCACATAATTGAATATATTCCTTGTTTCTGAAGAGACTGCCTAAGGGTGTCAGTCCAACCTGCCTGTTTTTCCATGTCACCACAATGGCTGCAGGAATGGGGTTAGAAACAATTCTCTGAGGTAATGACAGGGTGTTTTCCATGTGAAGGAGCTCAGCCACCCCGGATGTTTCCAACGGACTCCCAGGTAAAGTTTTAGGGAATGGAGATCAAATCATAGTCAAAATCATGTGACAAAAGATGACAGACCAACAGCTACTTAATTTCGAGGTGCTTACAAAACTTTCAGAGAGCCGTATCAGAGTATTTTCCTTTGTGAAAAAAGTTCCAGTGTTGACTCTGAAAGACAGTGATCACTAATGTCCCTCATTCTGTACTTCTCAGGGTCTACAGAGTTTCTCCCTAGGTCATTGCTCTCATTTCACTTCCCTGTAAAACCTCCCCAAAAAAGTATGTCCTATTCCAGTAGCTATAACTTTACATTGTTTTCTAATCTTCCCCTAGTTGATCCAGATGTTTCATCATGAAAAGCCAGCCACAGGAAGGATAAAGGCATTTTACTAAATCTTTCAATGACCTGTTATGTTCTCTATTTTGTCTTATGTGGGCCATTTTGTGGGAACTCATGACTAATGTACTTAGCCAAGTGGTCATTAGCCATATGATCTCGGATCATGTCAATTCAAGAATAGAATCCAGGTGGCTGAACCAAATAAAGTTTGAATCTCCTCCAGTGGAGGTATAAACCACACTAAAATGCGGATGCCATTAAGGAAAAAGAAAGAAGAATCATGCCCAGACATGGTTAGAACAGAATCCCAAATTTTTCAAAGTAGGTCTATGTAAAGTCCTCATCCAATGCTTTTTGCCTTGATCAGAACCCAGGAAGTGGCCTAAAGGAGATAATCCCTTTCTAAGAATAGTGCATTCAATGAGCAAACTGCTTCACGAAGATGTATGAATTGAAAGAAGTCGAGGGAGATAGAGTCAAAATGTTTTGAGTCAACTTTTGAGGGGGCCATTCCAATGGGACAAATATCAGATGGTTATGGAAAGCACAGAGCATGAACAGCTGTTGAATATTTTGACTATTAGCCCACTGTCATGTGGCTTTTCTGTTAGAAGGCTCACAATTGTCATACTAAAAATGGTCTGAAAAGGCAAAAACATGACACATTAGATTAGTTCAAGGGCCACAATGGTGTGACCAGAGCCAGCTGATCAGACTGCAACAACTCCATAATCTGACAAGTATCAACAGCAATCAGGCCACCCATGTAGCCCCAAAGGAGCCATATGCCTGATAGACTCCCAGGAGTAAGCAGAGGTCATAGCCCAAGCAAGTGGCCTGCCCGTCAACTTTTGGGGAAAGTCACAAATCTTATATGCAATGGTAGCCTCTGCATTCAAACTATAAAGTCTCTTAATTTGTGCCCAGTCTATTATGGTCAGTGTGTTATGAGTTCTGATACGCTGAAGGATCCGGCTATTAATGCTGTTACCCAGGGCAGTGCAGCCTCAATCAGCAGCTTCATAGCAGTCAATCTGGTCATAAAACAGACTCTTAACATGAGCATCTGCATAAGTGATTCAGATGGCCTCCCGTTCCCAGCGATTATACTAGACAAAATTGCCACTCATGTGGATTGTCATCAGTCAAAGCTTTTTGGACAACTTTCAGAGATGCCCACTGATTCAAGTGCTACTCAAAGGATGCAGATTTGCAGAACAGCTGATATAAAGAATCAAGTAGAATCCCCAACTGAGACATACTGTCTCTAATATCCAATAAGTTCAATAAGGTGCTGGTCCTCCTTTAGTGGTGAGGCCTGAGAGATGGTACTTTTTTCCTTTTCTATCATTGGAGGGATTGAGTGTCACGCATCCATCTGTAGTTCCCAGAAATTTTGCCTTCACACACTAACAGCACTTTGCACTTAGAAAGGATTCAATAAACGTGTTGAATTTTAAGATCATTTTGGAGAGTAAACCCCAAGTAGTAGCTCTCTTGCTCTGAATTAATTACTCATTCTACCATCCTACTGCCATTTACATTTATTCACCTATGCCATTTACATTCATCCCATTTACTTTTACATGCCATTCACAGATGGCATTCTTAACAATTTGGGTGTCTAATATAAACAGAATGTGAGCTCAAAGGCAAAACGGAGTTAAAAGTCAGTATCCTACAGCAAGGCAAGTAATGGTAAGTATTGGAAAATGCCTACTAAAGTTGAAAAGAAGTAAAATTTTGAAAGCATTTCCCAGAATAAGAATGCGGTCAGCAACCTAGGCACCAAAATGTTTGTTTCCAGCTCCGCCCTAGTCATTGCAATTAGCCACACAATCCAGAATAGTCAAATCCATAGATACAGAAAGCATATTAGTGGTTTCCACAGTCTGGGAGAAGGAGAAAAGGAAGGAGTGACTGCTTAATGAGTATGGAGTTTCCTGAAACTAGATACAGATGAGATTTGCACAACATTGTGCATGTACTTAATGCCACTAAATTGTACACTTAAAAGGGGTTAAAATAGGAATTTTTATGTTATATATATTTTACCACAATAATAAGAATTTTTAAAAAGACTAGTCATACAATTGAGAATGAATTTTTAAGTTGGGAACTCTGAACCCATCCAAGGAATGGTGTTGGCATGAAGAATGATAAATGGTAAAGTGAGGAGGTATAAATCTAAAAGTATCTACAAGAAAAGAAGAATAGATACATATATTAAATACAATCTAATTTCTGTTTGACCTTTATGTATTACTTTGCAACCAAAATTTTACTATATTTAAAAATATTTTGGGGTATGTAGTTTAGTAGAAGTGGCCCATAATACTTGCAGCATATAATGCAATTAATTAGCCATCAGGTTAAGACATTTAATTTCACTCCTCTCCTATCTTTTACACTTCAGCTCACTATGGTAAGGAATAATAATCTTATTTGTGAAATATAGAATTTACATAACTATATTTATTATCTTGAATTCTAAACCCAAGTTATGGCATTTGGGGTTTATTCTTAGTTTTGCCTCCAATACTATAGAATTATAGCTCAGGGGCATGGTGAGTAATGAATTTAAATGACTTCTTCTGATACATAGTTTCTCCAATAAATATTTATCCCTGTTGGATGCTCCAACATTGCTTTTTAAGACTGAAACTCAATGAAATTATATAACTGTTGACTGTGCTGAGCACCCTGTATCTGTTCTATAAATATTAATAGAATCAAAATGCAAACATAGAGACCAAGAATGCCTAGAAGAAGTCCTTGCTGAATAAGAATCACCTCTTTCAGTTCTACAACATAGAAAACATTAAAGCCTAAAGAAGTCTTCTTTTTATTCAGTTCTATCAAAATATGTTAACTCAGGAAAGCCATCGAGGGATATTTTAATTTCTGAGACCATCTGTCTCTTTGAATGAGCTTCATTTAAATGAATGAATTTTCACTGATGCTATAAAAATTGGTCAGCAGCAACTGACTACTTGATTAACCAGCTTCTTCCTCTTCTCAGTTTCTAGAACATTTTTAATGCTTAAATGACATTACTTGTTAGAGTCATTCTATCATAGGGTCTTCTTCTGTTAGACCATGAAATCCCTGAAGGCAAGGATTATGTCTTAACTTATTTTGCTAGTCCTAGGACATAAATGAAGAGTTAATTAACTAAATAGATATTCTTAATAAAGATGGGCCACGAATATGTGAAAATTGTCATCACCAAGTTTGTCCTGGTCACAGTGGTTGGTTATAATCTCTTAATCTGATGAAAAGAAAACAAATGAGTATGTTTCCTATAGGTTTAGTGGGAAAGAGGACTGTACATCAGCTCCTCTAAGGTCCCACGGTAGTAGGGAGAAGGCAGATTCGAGGAATTTGGCGTATTTTACTTTATAGATAAACTGGTTGTAATATCTTCTCCAACATTCATTCTGTTCCACCATGTTCCTCTATCATAACAACAGTCACCCATAATGAATGATAGAAGGTTTTAGTTGAGTGACACTCCCATCCTGTCTTTTTATAACCTTCCACAATGAAATTACATCAGATCATTCATATTCTAGAGGCTTCTTACATTTCAGACTCCTTGCCCTGCCACAGGTCCCCCAACAAACCAAGTCCAATATTATCCTTTCAGTATCCCATGTTTCACAAAGTGATGGGTAAGTTGGATTAAAGAGTAGTTTCTGATCATGAGTGCCATGAAACCCAATTAATAAGAGAAAAATACAAGCTGGCTTGGAAGATATCCTAAAGCATTTAGTTGAAACACAAATCCAAGAAAGTAACAACATAAACCATATTTACTCAGCAACTTTTTTTTTTTTTCAGATACCTAGTCAGAACAGAAAGAAATAAAATAATGATAAGAATACTATAATGAGGCCGGGTGTGGTGGCTCATGCCTGTAATCCCAGCACTTTGGGAGGCCGAGGCAGGCAGATCACGAGGTCAAGAGATCGAGACCATCCTGGCCAACACGGTGAAACCCCGTCTCTACTAAAAATACAAAAAAATTAGCTGGGCATGGTGGCACGCACCTGTGGTCCCAGCTACTCGGGAGGCTGAGGCGGAAGAATTGCTTGAACTCAGGAGGCAGAGGTTGCAGTGAGCCGAGATTGCACCACTGCACTCCAGCCTGGTGACAGAGCAAGATTCCATCTCAAAAAAATAAAGAATACTATAATGAATAACCTTCGTGGAGGACTTACTAGGTCCCAGGTACTATGTATCTTACATATATTAATACATGTAATTTTTACCTCATCCTCACTAGGTGGCTAATATTATTATTATCCCCATTTATGTTTGAGGACACTGAGGCACAAGGGAATTAAATGCCTTGTTCAGAGTTCTAGGCAGCAAGTGGTAGAGTCTAGATAGAAGTTGAGTTAGCCCTCACTCTTATGCTAGAGACAGCATTTCCTGGAGCTATGTCAAAGCTGTGTGCCTTTCATCACATTTTCATCCTATTCTCTGGAAATACTATGACTTCATATGGCTTCATAGTAATAAAATAAATAAAGGATCGATTTTGTAAAATGCAGAAAAATTTTCTAGAAACCTAGAACAAAAAATCATTCTTATCTCTCTCTATCTCAGCCTCTCTCTTCCTGAAAAAGGCTGAGCAACCTAGTAGCTAAAAAATAATGATGTTACTCACAAGAAATTGCTCCTTGCCCTGCTTGCTTCTCCAATTTTGGGCCTCGACCAGTTGGAAACTGGCATGAATGTGCATAATGATGACCTCCAGGTGATCATTGTGAAATGACTTTCCTCAGTAATGTTAGATTTATCTGATGATTTTAATACCCTTCATTTTGAAATGCTATTATCCTGAGTGCATGCAGGGGACAGTACACTTAGTCATAAGTGATGGATGAATTCATTATCTTCAGCCAATTTTAATGGGTCATCTACAAAGGAAATCACCAGTCAGTTTTGGCTACTGAGCATACTACCTCAAGTACCTTATTAAGCCAAATATAAAAATAGGCGGCTTTTCATTTTCCTGTCAGACAACAAAGGTCACCTATCACAAGCTTGAGAGGCATTAAGGTTTATTTCTCTTTAGCCTCAAAAAAAAAAAATGAATTGTGTGGAAGTTTTTATCTTTTTCCATTGTGAACTAAATATTTCAGACTGTGAGGCCCATGAAGAAGGAAAGTGCTTCACAGGAATTCAAAATGAGAAGATTTCTCTGCAGAGAAATAGTGGTTGGCATTAATGTATTCCCTGGGTGACATTATTAATCTAATGGCCCTATTGAATTGTAGGCCTTCAGCCCCATCATTAAGAGCTGGAAGTAAACACATTGGTGTGGAATATAAGTAGATATGTCTGCAGGTATTACTGACTCTTCTATCCTCAGGTACTAGAAACCAAAAATATCTGATACACACAAAATAATGCTATTCATATCTCAACCTATCTCTTCTATTCTTGATTGGGAAATCTTGACTTTTAATCATTTAAATTATCATTTTACATTTGACCAATCAACTTGAACTTTTCTTTATGGCCTGATTATAAGCATCTGTAGCTGTTGAGTACAGTAATAGCAAAACAGGTATAAGCTTCAGGCTCTATGTTTGCTACTAGCTAAGACTCCCCTGCTGTTAGTGCCTAGTCATATAAAACTGACTTGGCATCATTTTAATGTATTTAAATATTGAATAGTTATTTTGCATTGTCTTGAAAATGAACAAATTAGCAAATTTTGTTAGCAAATTATTAAATTGCACAAGGAAGATTTTTAGGACGGTTAAGAATCAAGGTGAAAAGCATGTTATAAATATTCTGATGACAATATGTTATAGCTAAATAACCTCAAAAACACATTGAGACTATATTGGGATTCTTGGGTGGAATTCAAATGGAAAGAACTGCCCAAAGGCTCAGAAAATATCGGTGGATCTAACTGATTGCTATTTAATGTAGCTCATCATTTTAACCTCTTTGATTAAGAAATGATTATTTTGTTTATTTTGTATGGTGGGTATTAGTTGTGTTTAGTACCAAAAACGTTATTTAACAAAAGAAAACATCTTAGGTGAAGCCTCAATTAATCACATCTATAAAGGCAGAGCTGCTCGTTAGAAGGGGGAAGTTTGGGAAAGTTTAGAGTCAGCTTCAATCTGGACTCTACCACCTGCTGCCTGGATAAACCTTGAACAAGGTATTTAATTACTTTGTGCCTCAGTTTCCTCAAACATAAATGGGGATAATAAAAATATTAGCCACCTAGTGAGAATGAGGTGAAAATTACATGTATTGATGTTATTGATATTTATGTTAATATACATTATTATAATACAAATTAATATAAATATTATTAAGATATTTATCCTTGTACCATGGACCTTGTAATCCCGCCACAAAGGTTATTCATGATATTATTCTTATTATCATTATTTTATTTCTTTGTGTTCTGACTAGGCATCTGCAAAAAAAAAAAATATATATATATATATATATATATATATTGCGTAAATGTGGTTTATGTTGTTACTTTCTTGGATTTGTATTTCAACTAAATGCTTTAGGATATCCTCCAAGTATCTCAGCCAATCTCATCTCCATGTTGCCCTCTGAGAGGGTCTCAGGGAATTCTACGCGACACTAGGACTCCATAAAGCCCACCTGAAATCAGTGACCAGGTGCAACAATCCAGACATAACTGAAGGAATTGTCCTTCCTCAATGATTCTGCTAAGGAAACTCTTTTTAAGAATATTTGCCTGAAAGTAAATGTATACTTCACTAACATATTTTCTGTATGGGCAATATTCTATCCATTTTAGTAATAAAGTCTGAGGTATATTCCAATACATCTAGATAACTAGTTGTAACTAGATGTAACTACATCTGACCTGGAGCTTCTTTGAGGCTTACAGCTTCTGGCTTTTAAAACTTGCTTTTTAAGACAATTTTAGAAAGCATCAGATTTATTTTAAAATAAAGTAGTTACTACGTAATCAGAACTTGAAAATTATGATTATTATTTCAGAAAGTATATTTCTTACTGCTGTTTAGTTCTACAACTAACTACACTTACTAAAAGTCCCATGTTAAGAAATAATTTTCTTTAAAAATTAACTGAAGTAAACATAAATTTTATTAGATTTGAATTTGGTCATAACCTTAACAATAACTATGTAAGTATTAGCCTATTCCTTTCATTAAGGTTAATTATTAAAGATTTCTCAAGACTCGGTGTGACATTTCCTGGGTACAATGCTCAAGCACTTCCCTGTGGTTACGTTAAGTTTAATCAGGCAAATTCTTACCGTGTAAAGAGTGTTGATGGTTACATTCTTCTCTCAGGTAAAGTTAATAAAGGTAACGTAGGCAGAGTGGTTCGTTTTCTGCTCATTTGAAAAACATACTGAGGCAATGTGTTCTTTTTCCGGGTCCATGAGGGGGCGTAGCTTCAAGGGCAAGAATTTGCCGGTGCCATGCCCCCCTAGCGTCTCTCTTCATCCGGGAAATTCAAAGGTTTATGTTTGAATTTCGCGGGCACCGGAAGGAACTAAAAGTCAATCACTCCAGCGGAAGTTCTAAGGAACTCCTTTCATTGGCCCAGGGTCCTGGAGAAGGCGGGGGTTTCTCCCAGGATAAAAGTCCTTGCTCCCTCACCTGAGCGGGATCTCCAGCTTTCTGGAATCCCCTCCCACAGGTGGGAGCTCCCTCCGGGATTTCCCCTCTATAATCCCCTTCCACACGCTTCATGGATGCCTTTCTCTTCTTCTCCTCCTTTCCTTCTCTTTTCTCTACCTAAATAAAATCACCTTTCTGCAACACTGTTTTAGGTCTGAAATTTTACTTTGCGAGCATATGGTGCAGCTGAAGTGGCCCCACTGCTTATTATTATTATTATTATTATTTTGATACGGAGTCTTGCTCTGTCACCAGGCTGGAGTTCAGTGGCGCAATCTCTAATGCAACCTCCGCCTCCCGGGTTCAAGCGATTCTTACAGCCTCCCGAGTAGCTGGGACCACAGGTGTGTGCCACTACGCCCCCACCATTTATCCTTTAAGAGGTTGGAGGCCAAGAACCCACAATATCCAAGAAGAAATCTGGTTACAATACTACTTATCAAAATCCCAAGCCTAAGTAAAGAATGAAATTGATGGTACTAAAATGCTTTGAAAATTGTGAAAAGCTATAAAAATTATGAATTAAAACAAGAATCTCCATCTCTTTCGTTTTCTCCATGAATTGAAACTACCATCCAAAATCAATGCTTTCCTTAGGAATGCTCACCCATATGAAAGCTCAAGGAAAGGCACATTTCCTTTTTCAAACTTGTAGTTATCTAGAAGTATTGAAATATACCTCAGACTTTATTTCTAAAACGGATAGAATATTGCCCATAATAAAAAAAGAAAAGCCTTGCCATATTATAACTTACTAAAATAAATTTTAACAGAAGCTACCAAGGATTTTAAACAGATGTAACTTAGTTCTACCATACCCTATGTTTATGAATATGGCCAAAAAAATGTTAGAGAAGGTTTTAAGCAGTAGCAGATAACACAAGTCCATCTGCTTATGTCATCTGCTACTCTTATGTGACATGGTAAAGCTTATAAAAGGAAAATCAAATTCACATAGCATTTATCTAAGAGGATTCTATAATTGAATTCTGAAGGGGTACTTTTTTGTTTCTTTTCTCTCTTTTTTTCTTTTAACCCTAGTTACTAATTAAAACAGTAATCTGATATTTTGAATATGTCCTCCTTTGTTTAAAACGAGGTTCTTCTTATTCACTAACCCAATTTGACATGTTCAAATTAGCTTTTTATTTTTATTTTATTAATTTCTTAGCCTAATCTCACTAGGCAGAAACACACAAGAATACACCTGTTTGCATTAGTCTTCGTTTTTAGTGATTTTTCAGCTGTGTGTTAATATTCAGTAGTGTACACATGATTAGCAATATAAAGCCAGAGCTCTCACTGCTCTAATTTAGATCCTTATCACCTTGGTTTTCATCCATTGCAATATCCTCCAATTAGTCCAGTCTACCCCTACAAACTCTAATTCTCTCCCTTGCACCCAGAACGTCCTTGTTAGGTGTGTGTTATGACCACTAAGAGGAGCACAACATTCTCCTCCCTGTCCGCAGACCAAATCCACCCTCAAGGAGGTCTCAGTACACATCAGACTCATTGGGCAACAATACTAGGAGATGGAGTATTAAAGCACATCAGGCTGGAGGAGCTTGGAGCCAGCTCAGAATGCTTCTCACCCACATGGGTAATGCACTGCATGAGACTGGACCACCTACCTGATAGGAAGTCCAGGCCTCCCATCATTCATTCAACAAATCCCACTGCATGAATGCCAGTGCTATGTCAGGTACAAATATCGGGTGATGAACAAGACACTCATGGTCCCTTCCCTCAGGGAGTGTTTGCTGATCAAGGAAAACAGATATCAAACAAATAATTACAATTATGATGGGGGTTTAAAAAGGAAAATAAAAATGTGATAGAAGCATAATAAGGGCTATAATATAGTCTGCAGAAAAAAAAAAAAAGAAGTCCACTTTGAAGAATAGACATCTAAGCTACAATCTGCAGGAAAGGTAATTAGCCTTAGGAGAGGAAGGGGTGCTGAGGAACAGAAGAAGGAATGATGCAGGCAGAGGAAGCTGCTAGAAATCTCAGAAGAGAGAGAAAAAGGAAAGAGCGAGAAAGAGAAAGGGTTGATGGAGGCCAGGAATTAAAAATAAATTCAACCAATCAAGAACAATGAGGGAGGAAGGTCCTGTAAGAGGGGAAAGTGTCTGATACAGAGTAAAAATAACTAATAGAGCAAGATGTTTAAAGGGCAGAAAGGATAGTGTCCAAAGCAAAAATACGAGTGCAGCTACATCCAAGAAAGAGCCACCTCTGCCAACACGACAGGAGGAAAGGAAGAAAGGAAGATTCGTAGGTTTGGTAGCGGAAGGCGTAGAAGCACTTCTCTTGGGACTTGGTTTAAATGGAATGGGGGTGAGGTCATCTGGTAAGAGTGAGGGGGTGAAGATTAAATGTAATTGTTGTGGCACACACCAGCATGAGCCAATTGGGAAATATATTAAGAATGCCAGGCAGCAATGAGAGCCCAGGGAGGTGATGACTGTAAATTTATAATGGTACCAATCTCGGTTATGTAATTTTCTCCAGCAAGTCTTATCAGGCAGAACAGTGGCACAGAGTGGGTAGAAGTTAGATTCATCCAGCGATGATGACTTGGCAGAATGGTGTGATGAAAAGAACAGAGGCCAGACAATTGGCAGGAAAGTTGTTGAAATGATCACCAAGACAATTTACAACCAAAACCAAAGAGAGGAAACTGGAAGCGGTGATGAATCAACTGACTAAGCACCTACCGTAATTGAATAAGCAGACAATTCTTTTTCCTTTGAAGCTCACATTCTACCAAGGAGCCATAAAACAAGCATTGATAAAACGGCCAAGTGTGTGAGGAATACCATGGAGAAAAATTAAACTATGGTGAAGGGATACAGAAGGACAGGTTGCCTACTTTCTATTGAGGGGTCAAGGTCTCTGGGAGACACCATTTAAGTTGAAATCTGAATGACAAGAAACATCGCACGTTGAAACAGGAAAGGAAAGGCAATTTGGAAAGAGTAAAAGTGCAGATGCACTAAGACCGGCATAAGCTTGGAAAGGAAAGAAAGCCCACAGCACGAGGGGTAGAAAACACGGAAAAGAGTGATTAGGAATGACATCCGGCCAGGTGTGGTGGCTCACGCCTATAATCCCAGCACTTTAGGAGGCCAAGGCAGGAGGATCACTTGAGGTCAGGAGATCGAGACCAGCCTAGCTGACATAGTGAAACCCATCTCTACTAAAAATTAAGAAAATGAGCCTAGCATGGTTGCAAGCACCTGTAATCCCAGCTGCTCGGGAGGCTGAGGCAGAAGAATCACTTGAACCCAGGAGGCAGAGGTTGCAGTGAGCCAAGATCGTGCCATTGCACTTCAGCCTGGGTGACAGAGCAAGACTCTGTCTCAAAAAAAAAAATAAAAATAAAAAATAAAATAAGAATGACATCTACATGATACAGGCCATATTGTGTACGTCCTAATAGAATACATGGAATTTGCTCCTTTTTTTTTTTTTAAGGTCAGAAGATTACAGTAGAAGAGTAATCTGCTTCAAGCTTTAAAAGTCAGCTCTGGCTGCTATGAGTAGACTGTGAACAGTAGGCCTCAGGTTTACCAGGTTGCTGGTAGTCATTCCAGTGATCCAGGGAAGAGATGAAAGCAGAATCATCTAAAGAGTGACAATGACAAGGTGAGAGTTGGAATGTTTTCATGACTTGGGGGTGGGGTATCAGAAAAAGAGAAGAAGATAACCTTCGGGCAAAGGCAACTGAGGGTCAAGTAAAGTCATTTTCTGAGGCAAGAAGGCAAAGATGGATCAGATTTAGGTGCAGAAATAAATTCTGTTTTGGAAAGGCTAAGTTTGAGTTCCTTCTTAGGCCTCTGAAAGGATATCAGTCATGCAGTAGGATAAACAAGTTGAAATTCTTGTCAGGACTGCAGATAGAAATGTGGAAATAATTTAGGCAACAGAAATGTCAGAGGAGGTTGTCAGGAGTCCCCAGAGCTCAATTATTTGAGCAGGGAGAGTGCCAATGACCTGAGAGGCCATGTTCTGGATGTTCCATTCACTTACACAGGCTATAGAGGTGGTGTGCTCAGGGGGAGAACCAGGCTTTTGGTAAGGCCAAGAAACTAGAGAGGGTTAGGAAGGACAAAATTCTTGAAGAGTTCATGAACAAGTTAGGAAGAAAAAAAAGAGAGTTTTCTGGGAAGCAGATTGTAGAAATACAGAGAAACTACATTTTAACCAGAGAGGGAAGGGACCTGGAATACATGGGGTGGTGGTTGGAGTTTTAACACTTCCTAAATTCTTGGAGAATTTAGCTGTAGCTTGGAAGGCTGTGTTAAGTGTATCATTTTCCTTATGCTCCATGGCAGTGTCGGCAAACTATATTTGCTGGCCAAATCCTATCCATGGCCTGTTTTTATAAATAAAGTTTTATTGGAACACATTGCACTCCTTCATTTACATAATGTCTATGGCTGCTTTCATACTACAACGACCAAGTTGAATAGTTGTGACAAAGATTGTATGGCCCACAAAGCTGGAAATGCTTTTTATCTTGTACTTAATAGAAAAAGTTTGCTGATTTCCAATCTATGTAAGGTAGCTCCCATGACTAGAGAAATTAAGTATAAGCCTCATGGTTTGAGACACAGAATAGGTGGCTTCTCTGGTCTTTAAATAATATTTTTTGAACCTTTAGAGGATGATTATGCAAGCTCTCACATAACTTAGACTGAACCTCATATATAACATGATAACATATTGAATAGTTTTGAGAGCACATGTTTTCAAATAAGGCTTGATGTTCCTCAGAGCTCGAAGAGGAAGAAAGTACTCAGGTTATTCCTTGAAGTGAGACTCCCTAACCATTGTTCTCAACAATCATTGCCTACAAGCTCAGTCACCATGATTGTCAATTCATTCCTCTGGAAGTGTGGTAGAAAATGTTAGCCTTCTATGTCTTGGTCAACAAGATAATCTCACAGCAAACGTAGCTGGCATCCAATGCATTTTAGCTGTTTTAACTCACATACGCAGAGTAATTGCCCAAAACAAAACACACTGCCCATGTGACTAAGCTGGCATGAGGTTGCAACACTAATGCAGGAAGACCTTAAAAGCTAAAGTTTAACTGTAGGTTTAGATGGAGCTCACACAGTCAAAAATTACAAACACTGGACAGGACTATAAATTTACAACATGAAACAGGTGTTAGGCAGGAGTGGGGATTGTGGTGCACTGAAGAATGCTTACCCTATCTAAACAGAGGGATTGCTACGCAACTCGAGTTTTGTGACCATGCAAGAATTAAAACCTGGTCACATAAACTGATTATTGAAGAACAGTCATAAAATTAGATTTTAATGTTACATTTCTGGGTTCTTTTATATATATCATTGCCAAACAAACCCTGTTTTGGATTGCCAAACAAAACCTTTCAACTCTAGCCCATAACTGCTCATTGTTACCCCATTTCTAGAAGAAAGACGTGAAAGAAGCCCCTTTGCTTGTTCTTGTGCAGAACTGAGATCTGATTCTCAAAAGCAGTCAATTGCACTCATGTGTAGTATGTTTTTGGCTCACTAGGAAACTACAAAGGGGTTAGGATCCCAAATCCCAGTCCAGAGTTAAAGTTCCTTTTCACAGCTTTCCTCCTGGGCTGCTGAACTCCACCAGATGTTAGTCCTGCCTCTATGCTAATAGTCTGAGAAATAAAATGCCAGCTGGTGTCCAGCATTCTCAGATCCTTGGAGCTCCTCTGCTGCCATATTTTCAGAAGAAAGGTAGAGAAAAAAGACAAGCCAAATTCTTCAGCATGATATTCAAGTTCTTCCATAACCTGATTTCAAGAAACCTTTCCAACATATCCTCAGTTCTATACTGGCCCCTTTTTACCTGTGTGAAACCAGTACTTTTTGTGATCTTGTGACTTCTTCCACTGTATTGTTCATTTCCTCTTCTTTTGTACTTACTGATAATGTTGTTTTTCATTTTTCCTGAGTAATATTTGATTTCTTCATCTAGCATGTTAGTCTGGGTCTTCCAAGACAAGATGTCAAGACAAGATTAAGTACGTGAGGATTTTTATTGGGGAAAATGTGTACAAGAAAATAAGGAGCAAGCCAGAGAAGGCTGGAAGAACTATTCAAATACAATGCAAGTCTGATCCTGAAGGAAGAAGAGAGGGAAGGAATCTTGGGTGGAATCATCCTAGACTGCGATGCAGTCAGAGGAAGGTCTAGTAATATTCCTGGAGAGTCCCTAATTCAAATTGGGCTGTCTTAGGAGTCTCATGTCTTCTGGGAATAAGCTGTTTTAGTATCTCAGCTTTAATCAGTCATCAGCTGAGAACAGTTACTAGGAAGTGCGGACTCAGTGCAAATGTGACAGTGATGGGCTTCAAGCCACAACAGCAAAGATCCTTGGTCAGTAATATGGTTTGGCTTTGTGTCCCACCCAAATCTCACCTCAAATTGTAATCCCCATAATCGCCATGTGTCAAGAGTGGGACCAGATGGAGGTAATTGGATCATGGGGATGTTTTTCCCCATTCCATTCTTGTGATAATGAGTTCTCATGAGATCTGATGGTTTTATAAGCATCTGGCATTTCCTCTGCTTGCATTCACTCCACCCTGCTGCTATGTGAAGAAGATGCCTGATTTTCCTTTGCTTTCCACAATGATTGTAAGTTTCCTGAGGCTTCCTCAGGAACGTGGAACTGTGAGTCGATTAAACATCTTTTCTATATATTACCTAGTCTCAGGTATTTCTTCACAGCTGTGTGAGAACAGACTAACACAGTCAGTCATACTCCCCCAGAGTTGGAGGACTGAAAGGCACATTCTCATAACTGCCATTAAGGAGAAATAACCTCACTACAGATGGAAATCACGTCTAACATACTTTTTTTCTTCCACAGCAAACTGCAAAGTGCCACATTCAAGGATATACATTCATAAATTCCACGGCAAACTGCAAAGTGCTACATTCAAGGACATATATACATAGCTACAAATACATAAATCACAAGACAGTAAATAAGTATTTAGTTTTACATTTGACTTGTCCTTTTTTTAAAAGAGGGAAATGCTGCAAGTGTGGCTATATTGCCTCTACTAATAAAGCTACTTTACTTATATTATTTCACTTCATTTTTCTAAATTTCTGCATATTTATTTATCTGTATTTGAGAAATCCATAAACAGAACAATATAAATTACAACTATAGGGACCCAAAACCTGCCCTAATGGCTTGAAACAATAATTTTATATCTCCAACATGCAAAGGACCATCATATACTCTCCAGGAGTTGTAGGACCCAAAAGTAGACTAGAGCTTATTTGAGATATTTTGATAAAGTTACATAGTATCCTTTGTACATGTATAATATTGTAAATGTTCCTTATTTTTTGTATATTTTATGTCTCTTATTTTTTTACTTAATCTACATGTAGAGGTCATGACAATATCACTTAGCTTCTTACTGCCTACTTCCCACACTTTCATTAAACTAATTATCTCAAAATATAATTAGCTAATTACTGAGAAAGGTAGATAATGATAGTGAGTGGAATGTAAGATAAGCATTAATGAACAACAGGATCCAAATATTCCAGTCAGGGAGAAGACATTCAGAGTTGGCAGAGAGACAAGGAATATTCAATAACCTTTTGATCAGTTGCACTTGAATCAGAACTAACAATGCTACCCTGTGTTACTGCAACTGGGTAGGAATCCAAGTCCTCAATTTTTAAAATCCTAACAAAGCTTCTTTACATTTCAGTGATACTGAATGATGTACTAAAGCATCCTAGTGCAGACCGGTTGCAATTTGTCAACTGGACTTTTCAGTCTTTCTTTTTTTTTTTTTTTTTTTTTTTTTTTTTTTTTGTTTTTTTTTTTTTTTTTTTTTTTTTTTTTTCCGCCTTTTTAGAAAGTACTATGTGAAAAAGATTTGTTTTCATTTGTAGCTAGTGTCAAAGCAACAGAATTTATTATAATTAAGTTCAACATGTTTCTGAAGGGCCAACATTCTAAACTTTAAATTGTTCATAATATGCTAAGGGCATATTTGTTTGAAATGAAAAAGATCAGGTTGAAAATAGATTTTTAATTAACTGGATCTGGATCAGAGCACTTTTCAAATGAAAATACAATAGGGCATCTAATCAGATAGGTTATTTACCCAGAATAATTGAATCCATGCTACAGTAAAGTCCATAAAATGTGATTTTGTTGCAATATATTTTTAGTTCTCTGAGTGTGTTCTACTGGCTAGAGCATGGAACTAATGTAACATGTAGCATGTACAAAATCCCTGCATAAAACATCAGTCTCATCCAGAGAAAAGCAGCGCCAAGAGCAAGACCAGCCATGAGGTCTCACTTTCCTGTAATGATTGGATCAATATTCACGGTAGTATAACGTCAAAAATCTCCACACAATGTATTTATCATACAACTTTGGAGCAATTCACTTGCCCAAATTCCCCATTAGAGTGTGGGCTCCTTTTGAGGACAGAGATTTAGCCTAACTCACCTTTTATCCTCCTGCCTAATAGCTAATAGACCCTCAATAAATATTAGTGATTTAAACTGTAAAGAGTGCAGAACAGTAAGACTAATTTAGTTCAATATATTATTTATTTATGATGTACAAGTCATAGAGCTGGCTACAAACAAAAGGGAAACCATGGGTATCATCTGGGAATGTACAATCTTCTTGGAAAATAAGACAGGCACCCATGAAACATTTACAATCAAATAAGGTGGTTTGTAAACTTTATGTTTTAATGAGTGATACCAACAGTGAATGCTGGCAGAATTCAGAGAAAGAAAGGCAAGCATAAACACTCCTTTCATTAGAAAGGTAAAGGAGAAAAGAGGGCACGCGCTAGGTGGAACAAGGTGAGCCCAACACAGGGAAGATGGGAATTAGGGCTGTCTGGAGTGGATGATTCACAATTAGGAGTAAAGACAGCAAAGGAGAGAGGAAAGGTTGGAAATAAATGAGAAAAGCCTTGAAGCCATTGTGAGAAGTATGAAGAGTGTAATGGAAAAAAAGCACTGAACTAAATCAGGAGATCTTGTTCTAGGCCTTCCTTTGCCCCTGTTTGCTGCTCTGACAGGTACATTTCATTAGCTTCAGTTTCCTCATGCATGAATCGAGCTAGATGAAAAGACTGCTACAACTCAAACTTCTAGGTAAGATAGAGTCCTGGGCAGAGAAGTTACGAGCAAGCAAATGCCATGAGGAGTGAAAGGTTTGGGTAAGATCAGTCTGATGCATAGGAATGGCCTGGGTAATGGCCAAGGAAGTGTTTGCAACAGCAAACCAATTACCAGAAGATGAGGTGCTGGAATAAGGAGCAAGCAGAAGAAATGGAAATAGAAGAAATATTTGAAGGCATCATTAATCAGACTCAATGAACTTGTAGAAGGGCTGACTTAAAAATAATGGCACTGCTTTGAACCTAGGTGACTAGATATTAGAGTCTAATTAGGAAAAAAAAATACATTAATGGCAAAGCCAGTGTGAAATGCAACCACACAAGTTTGCTGTGGCTCTATCCACCCTAAATACCTTCCCTCCACTTTAAGAACCACCCTTTAGTTTCAGCCTTAGGTTCCACAACAAAACCTCTAGAGTCTGAACTTGCTGAGGATCCTTAATAGCCACTCCTATTTCCCCCTGGCTCATGTGTGGGTTTCCAACACACCATCTCCTCCTGTGTTCCTCACATCTGGGCTTTCTTCCAGATCTATTCCGTTTCCCATAACCAGTTGCTCTTTTGAGGCATTTCTGCTATTTTAGGTCACTATTCTCAAATGAATGAAATCTGAAATGAAAATGAAAGCTTTCTCAAGAAAATTACTATGGTTTTGTTGCAGGACAGGCAAGCCCAAAATTGGGGCTTAGCCAGGGAGGGCTTTTGGCTTTACCCAGGAACAAATTCAAGGGCAAGCCAGTGGTGTGAGAGAGCACTCTTTCACTAAATGGTACTGCTCCTCGTAGAGCAGGGCTAACTTGGAGGCAGTGTGCCCAGAGTCGGCCACATATGGGCTCTTGGCAATCACATTTACAGCCACATAAATCTACTTTCGATTGCATGCAAATTAAGGAGTAGGTCAATACAAATTGAGGAGTGGGTTATTTAGAATTTTCTAGGAAAGGGGTAGGAATGCCCAGGTTGTTGCCATGAAAAAGGGGTGGTAACTTGCAGGTCATTGCCACGGCATTGGTAAATTGTCATGGTGCTGATGAGAGTGCCTTATGCTAATGAGCAGTGAGCACCTTGGGATCTCTTTTGTCATCATCTGCTGGTTCCTGCCAGTTTCTTCACTCATCCCATCTGGACCAGATTCCTGTTTTGGTCAGCAGGATTATGACCAGAAAACAAGTCCTGCTGGTCTCCTACCTCAGTTTGGTAAGTAAGTGGAAATACTGGGTACTTGATCATCACAACAATCTTTGAGGTATTGTATTAGGTTTCTCTTGCTGTATAGTAAATTACCACAATTGTAATGACTTGAAGCAATGGCCATTTACTAGCTCACAGTTCTGTGGGTCAGAAGTCTGTGACTGAGTTCTCTATTCAGGATCTCACAAGACTGAAATTGAGGTGTTGGCAAAATTGAGTTCTTATCTGGAAGCTTTGGGGAAAATTCCACTTCAAAGCTATTCAGGATAGTGGAAGAATTTGGTTGCTTGCGGCGGTGGGATTGATGTCCACATGTCCTTGCTGGTTGTCGGCTGAGGGTTTTCTAGCTCCCAGAGGACACCCAGGGCCATTCTGTGGTCCTAGAGGCCACACAGATTTCTAGATGAAACATTGTCTCCTTTGATCTTCAAAACCAAACTTGGAGAATCTTCCTCACCTCAAATTTTTTACCCACTTTTAATCCCTCTGATTTCTCTGTCTCTGATCCCTAGACCCTGATTTAAAAGGTTAATGTGATTAGCTTAGGTTCACCTGGATTATCTCCCTTTTTAAAACATTATTTTTAGTATTTAGTTATTTAGCTACAGTCTCACTTTGTCACTCAGGCTGGTACACAGTGGTGTGATCATAGTTTCACCGCCTCCTTGACTTCCTGGGCTCAAGTGATCCTCCTGCATCAGCCTCACAATTAGCTGAGATCACAGGCATGTGCCAAGGCACCCAGCTAATTTTTAAATTTTTCTGTAGAGGCAAGGTCTTACCATGTCTCCCAGGCTGGTCTCAGACTCCTGGACTCAAGCAATTCTCCTACCTCAGCTTCCTAAAGTCCTAGGATACTTTAGGAGTATCATAAAAGCGTAAGCCACCGCACCTGGCCAATCTTTCTTGTTAAAAGACAACTATGCCATAGAACATTATATAATCAGAGACTGAAATCTTTGTATTTACAAATCCAGGGGTTATACAGGGTGTATGCACCAGAGGACAGAGAACATTGAGAGCCATCTCCGAATTTTGCCTAGCACTGGTGTATAATGGATGAGACCCAAAGCTCTCTTAGACATTTTCAGATGTTTCATTCAAAGCTGGTATTTCCATGATGTTTATTAATGAGTAATTTAATTTAGCATTTAAGAGCATTTTGCCTCTATCTCTCATCTGATATGTTGTCCTAATCAGGATCCTTACAGCCTTCCCAAATTTGGTTTTTCACATCATCAAGATATGGCAATAAATAGTACTTGGTTCATACATATGTTATAAAGATTAAATGAAGTAATTCAGGTAAAGCTTTAACACAAATTCCAGGTTCTTAGACGGTAGACTGGCTCATAAATGGTGGCCTTTTTCTTTTCATTTTCTAAATGAGACTCAGAGATATTACTTTTTCCATAACTGCACAGCTACTAAGTGGAGGACTTGAGAATCAATTCCTAAGTCTCTTTGACTTCAGAACTTACCCTTAGGCCACCAAGCTACACAGGGTTTCTTCATAGTCTCCTGCAATAACCAGAAATATTACATATTTGTTGATTCATTAATTAACATAGAAGGAGTCAGAAAGAGCTTTGATGTACTCCCACCTTCAAATCTACCAATCTTTCTGCATCTGTACCTTTATACCCTTGCAGTCCCTCCTTGCACGTGGGGCGAACTATCTGAGGCAACCACTTCACCTGTACAGGATCACAGCCCTTCTCACCAAATCAAGGAGCACTCCTGGAATTATCCCCTCTTTTCTGCACCTTTAATTATTCCCACACCTGAGGATCACTTCCATTAGTATACACACACACTGATATAGCTCCCACCTTAAAAGAACAGCCTCCCTGTCCCCATCTCTACTTCAAAAAGTTAAACTTCCACTTCTTATCTCTCTCAATCAACAGCAGCTCCATTTTTCCAGTTGCCTTCACCGGAAAATTGGAGCCATCTTTAATGCCTTCCTTTCTCTCTCACTCCACATTTATCAGCAAATTCTGACAGCTCTAACTCAGGTATAAACCAAATCTGGCTGTGCCCACTACCCCCATCACCACCACCTCAGTACAAGGACCTCCATGGCCAGTGACATCCAAAGTCGTTGTCAGGTTTTACAAGGTTCTTTATTATCTGACACCAGGTTTCCCCTCCAGCCTCTTCTCCAACCACACACTCTGCTGCTCCTGTTTAGGCACTCCAGACTCACGCCTGTTCCTGGAACACACCAAGCAATCTTCTGCTTCCATGCCCTTCACATTAACTGTCCTCTGAAGGAAATGTCCTTCCACAAACACACACAGATACCCTTCCACTCATCCACTTCACTCAGACTCTGCCTCAATCGTATTTCCTCAGAAAGGCCTTCATCACTTTTATTTATTTATTTATTTTTGGTAGAGTCTCGCACTGTTTCCCAGGCTTGAGTGCAATAGCACAATCCTAGCTCACAGCAGCCTCTAACTCCTGGGCTCCATTTCAGCCTCCAGAGTAGCTGGGATTACAGGAATGTGCTACCATACCCAGTTAATTTTTTTTTTTTAATGTTTTGCCAAGATGAGGTCTTGCTATGTTGCCCAGCCTGGTCTCAGACCTCTGGGCTGAGAGATCCTTTTGCCTCAGTCTCCCAAAGTGCAGGTATTATAGGTATGAGCCGCCCTGCCTGGCCCCCTCTTTCATTTTCCCTTCTTTCTTATTACTAAGTATTACTAACATCCCTGCATATTTTTAATTCAATGTGATATAATTAAGTACCATCATCTTTTATTTCAAAGTCTCATGAGCTGGTCTCAAACTCTTGGGTTCAAGCAGTCCTCCCACCTCAGCCTCTCAAAGTGCTGGTACTAGGCACTAGGCACCACGCCAGGACTCCATCACTCTTTATCACATTCACTTCCCTAACTTATGTATGTTATATACTTTCAGTGTGTTCTCTCATATGTAGATACACA
>NW_016107473.1:178307-254459 GCF_001604975.1 Cebus imitator
TCTATTGTTCGTATCTGGAATACACAAGTGCTGGGCACCCCATAAATATCCCAACATATTTGTAAAGTAAATGTAAATGTTTTTCTTTCGTCCTGAAACCATTCCGTCTACCCTCATCCCCAGGTGTTTCCTGTGTGATTAAGATGCAGCAGGCTTTGTGCTAGGTGCTGGGCTTGGAAGGGTAAATAAGATACACATGGTTCCTGAACTTTTGAACTTTAAAGACTAGTAAAAGATATAGACAAAGAAATAAGCAATGAAATTCTAATTTTGTGCTATCATAGAATAAGGTGGTATGAGTCAGGAACACGTAAGTGTGGCATCTCTTGGAAGATGAAATAATTATTCCTGCAAGAATTGGCAGGTAAGTTGAGACCTGAAGTCAGAGTAAAAGTTAAGGGAATGAAATTGGTAGAGGTGATGATAGAGTTTGTTTTTCTATTTGTGCGTAAACAGTGCAGAAATTCAAACAAACCGGTTTTGAAGGTACCCAAATTTTACCTAAAACCTAATCCACAAATCATTGATCTGATGGAGAAAATTTTATGCATTTTTACTTGAAACTTTCATTTTATACTTCAAAGATACTCACGTTTTGGGGGGGTTTGAAGGTCAGTTTACAAATTAGCTTTTTTTCACTTTGAATAGGATAGTGCTGCATGCTATTAAATCCATTTAATTCAGTAGGAAGTGACTAAGCACATAGGATGTGTATAAAAGTAAATAGGATGCCATCCCCCCAGGAGTGTATAATTTTGTAGAGGAGGTAAGATCTATTTGCAAATAATTAAAATGCAAAACAAAAAATGAAAAGGTATACTTTAGGAGTGGTTCAAAATGCTATGAAAGTTAAGAAGCTCAAGATAAGAGATTATTGATTGCCTCGTTGAGTTTACCACATATGCAAATAAAGAAAAATCTCATTACTAAAGGCTTCAGGAAGTTAAAAGAAATGTTTAAATCTCTAGAAGTCACTGGAGACTCAAGGCAAAATATGTTCTTCAGAGGAGAGGTCAGGAATGTAAAAAAGAGAATTAAGAAAAAGATGATACAAGTAGCTTTGTCTCTTTCTGCTGAGACTGAAGTTGGAATTTCAATAATGAGTAAAAAAAGCAAATGTGTTATCTTGTTTATATTTTAAGCTAAAGTGAAAAGTAGTTCATTAATCTTCACCTATAACTATCAAAGATAAAGTGTTAGGTTATATGGACATTCTCATATAAGAACCCTAGTGCTATCTCTGTTGTTTATATATTTTCCAACAAAATGTACACAAAATAATCCAAAAGCCTAAGTGAATAACTTTCATGATATATTTTTACTGTTGACTAGTATGTTTTAAGAACTCAATTCTTCTATTATCTTTCCTTATCCCACAGTAATGTATAAATTAGAAACCTATCCATATATAGTAAAATTGGACTTTCAGATTACTGTATATAATTTCTCAGAAGATTTTAGCAGACAATTTTCTTCATTTCCAGAAAGAGTTATATGAAATTGTAATATCAGATTTTGGGTTGATTTCTTATTACATAGTGCCATCTAGAGATTAAAGCTGATGTTGCTACAAGCTACATTAAACACAACCAAGTTCTAAAGTCTAACGTGACATTTTGTAGCTAATAAGTTTAGCAGGATAGGTTAAGTTTTCCTTAAAGTACATCTACATGGAGTACATTTTAAATAAATTAAGAACTACTTACATGAATGGATTTGCATTGGCATCTGATATTTGCACTGTGTGGCTTCTCATGTAAGTAGATAGTATGCCTATGTGGACACATCTACATGTTTAGTTGTATGTTATCACACTGAGGAAAGTTACATAGAAGTACAAAAATATTAATTTGATTAATTTTTGTAAGAAGGCATAATTGAACAAAGAAGAAAGATGGTTTTCATTTTAAATAGGATATGTTCATTAACCACCCACTATGGGTAATTAATGCATTGTAACTACTAGGTATATTCGTTTCCTGAGGCTGCCATAACAAATTACTGAAAACTTGCTGGTTTAAAATAGCAGAAATTAGGCCGGGCGTGGTGGCTTACTCCCGTAATCCCAGCACTTTGGGAGGTCGAGGCGGGTGGATCATGAGGTCGAGAAATCGAGACCATCCTGGTCCACATGGTGAAACCCCGTCTCTACTAAAAATACAAAAAATTAGCTGGGCATGGTGGCGCATGCCTGTAATCCCAGCTACTCAGGAGGCTGAGGCAGGAGAATTGCCTGAACCCAGGAGGCGGAGGTTGCGGTGAGTCGAGATTGTGCCATTGCACTCCAGCCTGGGTAACAAAAGCGAAACCCCATCTCGAAAAAAAAAAAAATAGCAGAAATTTACCCTCTCACAGTTCTGAAGTCCAGAAGTTCAAAAGCAGTTTTGGCGGGCTGCAGTCCCTCTGGAGGCTCTGGGGAGAATCCTCCTTTTCTGCCTCTTGCGGCTTCTGGTGGCTGCTGGCAATCATTTGGCTTGTAGTCACATCATTTCCATCTCCGTCTCTGTTTTCTCCTCACCTTCTCTGTGTGCTGGGCCCTGGCTGCAAGTCTGCAGTCTCTGCTTCTATCTTCACCTTTCCTCCTCTCTGTCTGTGTGTCTCTCCTGCCTATGCATCTTCTCTTTGTATGTCTTATAAGGACCATTTACAGCCCTTGTATTTATTGTCTGTCATCCAATTTAGTGTCTGCCTGAATAATCCAGGATGATGTCTTCATTTTAAGATCCTTAACTTAGTTACATCTACAAATACCCTTTTTCAAAATATGGTAACATTCACACGTTCCAGGGATTTAATGTGGACATATCTTTTGTGTGTAGGGCCACCCAACCCACTACACTATGTTTTTTGAGACAGGGTCTCACTCTGTCCCCCAGGCTGGATGGAGGGCAGTGGTAGAAACATGGCTCACTGCAGCCTTGACCTCCCAGGCTCAATCAATCCCCCCACCTCAGCCTCCTGAGTAGCTAGGACTACTTGCCACCGTGCCGTGATAATGTTTTAATTTTTGTAGAGATGTGAGGTCTCCCTATGTTGCCCAGGTTGGTAGTGAACTCTAGGGCTCAAGCGATCTTCCTGCTTCAGTCTCCCAAAGTGCTGGAATTACAGGTGTGAACCACTGCACCCAGCCTATACTATGTTTTAAAAACAAAAGAAAAACATAGGAAAAATAAATGGTTTCTACTTCAGTAAGTTTACGGCATGACTGGAAATAAGGCTTATATATAGATAGCAACTACCTAGATCATGGTTTCTTAACTGGCATTATTGACAGTTTGGGCCAGATAATTCTTTGTTGGGGGAGGCTGTCCCACATTTTAGAATGCTTTGCAGTATCCCTGGCCTCTGTTCATTACATGCCAATAGCACACCGCTTCTCAGTTCTAACCACTCAAATGTCTCCAGAAATTGTTAAACAACTCGTGGGGAGCAAAGTCATCCCCATTTAAGAACAAGTGATCTAGATTATCATAAGTAAATGTGTCAGATAAAAGTTCAGAGGAGGGAGAAACCCAAATGGACTGTGATAGTTAGAGAAAGTTTCACCGAAAAGAATCAGAAATGAGCTAGTTATTGAATGAAAAAATAGCACTTGAAATTGTGGAGAGGGTAATGGAAAGCATTACCAGCCTCTAAGGTCCTCTTGCTGAGAAGCATTGTGAGCTTGTCGAGACCAACAATCATTTTCCTTAACTTTATGCACAAAGTTCCCAGCATAGCCCTTGGCACAAAGTAACTCTTAAAAATGTCTGCTGAGTGAATCAATCAATGATGTTAGTGTATTCATCCGTTTTCACACTGCTATAAAGAAATACCTGAGACCGGGTAATTTATAAAGGAAAGAGGTTTGACTCACAGTTCTACATGGCTGGGGAGGCCTTAGGAGACGTACAGTCCTGGTGGAAGGGGAAGAAGGCACGTCTTACACAGCAGCAGGTGAGAAGAAAGAGAGAGCACAAAGAGGTAAGAGCCCCACACTTATCAAACAACCAGATCTCCTCAGACTTGCTCACTGTCACAAGAATAGCTTGGAAGAAACTGGCCCCAAAAATCCAATCACCTCCCTCCCTTGACTTGTGGGAATTAACAGTTCAAGATGAGATTGGATGGGGACACAGAGCCAAACCAAATGTTAAATTAGTAGATCGGAGTCTGAGTGTGGAAAATATTAAAGAAAATCTAAAGGAATCTGAAAGCTATTCTATGAATTATGAGGAAATCTGGTTGGATTTTGAGTAGAAAGATGAAGCAAGCAGTGGCATAGAGAAAATATTGGAGAGGCCAGAAATAAGATCAACAAAAATCAGCCAAGAAATTATTAAAATAGTCTTGCTGTGAAGTAATGAGTTCTACTACCAAGATATTAGCAGTGGGAATTAAAATGAGGTATCAACGACAAGAAAAAATATCTGTGAATGTCTCATTACTGGATTCAGGGAAGATTTTAAAAAGGCATAAAGGAAACCTCTTAAGTCAGAATAACAACAAGGATAGTTCATTAGTTTGAGAAAAATAAGGAAGTCCAGAGAGAAAGAAAAGTGATGAATGTGAGGTGAGGGTGCATACACACATCACTGAGTTGCAGAACAGATTATTTTTTGGTTAATTTTAGGGTCATCTTTCAAAAAAAGTGATAGTAGGTGAGAAAGGAACTAAAATGTAAGATAATTTGTTATCAAATTTCAGAGTTACTTGATAGATATTACTCCCATGAAAATTCCTAAGGCCCTTTGATTCACTAAAATAGGTCATTTTGCAAAGATTTCTCAAGCCATTTTTCTGAATTCAAAATCATTGATCTATTTCTATTCAGCAACTTTCGTCTTAGAACTAAAGAGTGGGCAGTTCCTGATTACTGCATTATTTATACTCTGACAAACCAGATGCTGTTTCTTCTCGGTGCAATGATTTTCATGACAGAATGAATTCAACATTTATTTTAACATGGCAAACAAGTTTGAAAAAACAGTTTATTGTAAAAAACAAACAAAACAAATAAAAACAAGAGACTCTAATTTAAAAAATTGATTAAACTAGATTTTTGTCATTGTTGCTATAGTTTATGCAAACCGATTATTAATGATTTGAAAACATAACTGTAAAATTATTTTAGTTAATTTTTTCTTCTTTCTTTTCATTTTCCATTTGGAAATGTTTAAGTTGTTGCCCTTTAGAAGCATTTCAATATTGTAAGTTACAAGTTACCATATATTTTTTGAGAGTGGAACACTGTATACTTAATAAAGAATACAATTTCATTTCAAAAACTAATCACTAAGTTAGAAATGAGTAAATGAAGAACAGAGGCAACTCAGTCTCCAATATACCTTAAAGGAAATGGGAATTTTGTTTTACTGTAAAGATGATTACCTAATTATCTTATTAACTATGTAGTAACAGGTTTTTGTTTTGTTATTTTTGTTGTTTGAGACAGAGTCTTTCTCTGTCACCCAGGCTGGAATGCAGTGGCACAATCATGGCTCACTGCAACCTTGATCTCTCAGATTCAAGAGATTCTCCCACCTCAGCCTCCCGAGTAGCTGGGACTAGAGGCATGTGCCACCACGCCCGGCTAATTTTTGTATATTTAATAGAGACGGGGATTTCACCATGTTGGCCAGGCTGGTCTCAAACTCCTGACCTCAAGTGATCTGCTCACTTCGGCCTCTAAAAGTGCTAAGATTACAAACATGAGCCAGTGGGCTTGGCCAGGAGCAGTTTTTAAATAACTTGGAAACCCTTTTATAACAATTTGATAGGAAAGGGCAATCCTCTAACTAGCCTAAACATTAATTTTAAATGAATTAGTGGGGAGCATGCCTGCACCTTTAAGAACTTTTGATGACTAATTTAATGTATAATGTTTCCTAGATTTGTGAAGTATACAGCCTGCAAACACTGTATGCACTGGTCACAGGCACATTGCTGAGATTCACATAGAGGTAATTGTGATGGTTAATGTTATACACCAATTTGATTGGACAACAGGGTGCCCAGATATTTGATTTAAAAATCCCTCATGTGTCAGGGATAGGTTAGCATTTGAATTGGTAGACTGGGTAACACAAATTGTCCTCTCCAGTGTGGGTGGACTCCTGCAATCCACTGAGCCCTGCATGGAAGAAAAAGCTGAGCAGGAAAGAATTCACTCTCCCTGCCTGACAGTCTTCGAGCTGGGAATCAGACTTCACTTGACTGTGGACTCAGACTGGAACTCTCACCGTCAACTCTCCTAGTTCTCAGGCCTTCAAACTAGAGATCTGGAGACTAATCAGCCTCCGTGATTGCATGAACCAGTACCTTATAATAAATAAATGAACAAATAAACAACCTACCGATTCTGTTTATCTGAAGAACCCTGACTAACATGCTAATATAATAGAATAGGCTGTTAAAAAATACATTTTAGAAAATGCGACATTATCTGAGTCCGTGCATTTATAAACCATAACATTTTGGGAATTTTCTATATAATCAAATATAATTCCAGACAAGAAGGAAAATTCTAAAGAAATTAGTAGAGTTTATCTAGACAAGAAGGGAAATTCTAAAGAAATTAGCAGAGTTTATGGGGAAAGGTTTGTACCAATTAAGAAATGCACAAAAATTGGATTCTGATTATTAGCCTTTCTAATTGCCAAAGTAGAGTATGATATAGAAAGCATGAATTTTCAATGTTATTATCTTCAAAAATTGAAAGAATTATATAGAACAAGTTTAAAAAATCTTTGTCTATTATAGACTTAAAATCTAACACTTAATGCAGACAAATGTGTATCTAAATACACAATACTGTATTTAAATTTTAATTTTCTTTTAAATTTTTCATTAGTTATAATTTTCACTCAAATTATTGAGTTCTAACAGTTTTGTCTTTTGTGTGATAACATCTGAGACTGATTTTCTTGTCTTTTTTGAATATAATTATTTTAATTAAAGCAAGCACCATAAAAGAGCCTGATTCTTTAAAGTCAGTGTGAAACAGCCACAAAAATAAACAAATAGCTATTGGGACTACTTAGAGATTTTATGATTTTTCTTGCTTTAAAAAATTGTGCAGGGAATTTGCAAGGCCCCTAAATACTTACGAATATGTCTTGAATTTCAGGAGTGAAGCAAGTTTCTGGAAACTTACTTTGCTTGTGGCAAGAAGTCAGAATTCATTCCCCTACCTTATGTAGTCCCAGGGAGAATTGCCTTCCCTTGGTTACATGAAGTAGAACTTCCTAAGCGTGGATCACAGAACTGAGCCCAAGGTAACTTACACCTAACATATTAATACCGATATATCTTTTAAGTAATTTTAAGGTTCTGACATGTAATAATGTAAAATGATCAATTGCAATTTTATGTATGCCTTGAAACATTTTTTGTTTGGGGTTTTCATTTTTGGGGTGTACGTGTGTGTGTGTATTTGGTTTTTTGTTTTGTTTTGTTTTTATTATTTTGTCCTTAGTTAGACATTGTCAAAGGATACCTCAAAGTACCCAGACAAACAGGAGGAATTAGGGCCCCAGGCTGGAGGGTATCCCTCAAAACAAGCAAGATACAGGTGAACCAAAAAGTGGGACTGGATAAAACTTATAAATAAGATCTTTGGGTTTTCGAGAGCTTGAAATTTAATAAAAGATAATATAATATGACAGTTCAGAATACAAACTTAGAAGGGAATGCTTTTACACAGTTGGTGGGAAGGAAAATTGGTACAACCTTTATTGAAAATAGTATGGGATTTCTCAAAGAGCTGAAAATAGAACTACAATTCCACCCAGCAATACCACTACTGGCTATCTGTGGGAAAAATTATTATATCAAAAAGATACTTGTGCTGGTATGTTTACCACAACACTATTCACAATAGCAAAGATAAGGAATCAACCTAACTGTCCATCAACAGAGGGTTAGATAAGGCAAATGTGATATGATTATACCATGGAATACTACTTAGTCATAAAAAAGGAAGAAATCATCTCTTCTGTGACAACATGGAAGAAATTGGAGGCCATTACCTGTAACAAAATAACAGAAAAAGAAAGTCAAATACGTGTTCTCACTAATAAGTGAGAGCTAAACAATGAGTACATATGGGCATGCAGAGTGGAACGCTAGGTACTGGAGACCACAAAGGGAGGAAGGTGGGAGGGTGGGAACAGGGAGAGGGTCAAAAAATTACCTATTGGGTACAATGTTCAGTATTTCAGTGGCAGTTACCCTAAAAGCCCAGACTTCACCATTATGCAATACATACATGTAAGAAATCTGCATTGGGCGTGGTGGCTCACACTGTAATCCCAGCACTTTGGGAGGCTGAGGCAGGTGGATTACCTGAGGTCAGGAGTTTGAGACTAGCCAGACCAACATGGTGAAACCCTGTCTCTAATAAAAAAAAAAAAAAATACGGCTAGATTAGCCAGGTATGGTAGTAGGCACTGTAATTCCAGCTACTAGGGAGGCTGAGGCAGGAAAATCGCTTGAATCTGGGAGGCAGAGGCTACAGTGAGCCAAGATTACACCACTGCACTCCAGCCTGGGCAACAGAGCAAGACTCCATCTCAAAAAAAGAAAAACAGTAAAAAAGAAATCTGCACTTGTACCCCCAAATCTATTTTTAAAATGTTTATAGAGACTAGAGTCAAACATTTAAAATTCCAGTTTCACCACCTGCAAATCATGTACTCTGGGTAATTTACTTAACTTTTTAAGTCTCCATTTATTTATCTGTCAAGTTAATATAGTTGAGCAACAGAGAAAGGTAAGCTTCTATACCTGTGATAGGACCCCACTCTGGACCATATTACTAGCATCATAGGAAGAAAGGCCCCATTCACAAAATATGCCAAAGGGTCAGAATTTGTGTCATTTTATAGACTGGAGATTATCATTGTTGTGGACAACTTTCTACAGCTGTGACTTGCCCCCATCTCAGCTAGAAAAGGTGCCCTGTGATTTTCAGTTCCACTTACGTGTCTTTTTGCTATGAATGTAGGGAGAAAGAGGGAGGTACCTTGTGGAGTGCACAGGATTTTTTTTAAGAAAATTTTCCAATCAGCAGGGATAATATTGCTGTGATATGTAGTCCCTTTATTCATTGTGGGTTTAACTTAATCCATGAACATTGTACATTTCATCATCATTTTTTCAGCTTGTTTCTTTGTTATATTCGAGTTGGTGTATGTGAAGACAGCATTATCAAAAAAAGAAGAAAGCTTATATCACTTTCTTACTTCTTTAATATCCTCTTCATTTTGGGATTGCTTATTTTCCCTTCAAATCTTTTGCTAAAATCATGTTTAGTTGAAAGTGAAAAAAACAAAGACTATTCTTTGTTATCACTTTCTGGTTTCAAAAGCAAAAATTAAAATCAAAGAAGACACCAGTTCCATTAAAGGTCTATTATTTAACCCATTAAAATGGTTTGTGTCAATTGAATATTCAACAATTATTTTCTATTTATGACATTTATCATTTTTTAATCTTTATAGAACTAAATACAGTTACACTAACCTATAAATATAAACACGGAAAGTTAGATCGGCTAACTCTCTCCTCCAAAATCTTTTTTAAGTACTACACATCACTCAACAGAAGACAACGATAAGAAATTCATTTCTGTAAGAGAATTAAGATGATTTATCCTACACTACAGTAAACCTGTTGATATTCATCTAAGGTTTGTAGCATCCTAAACTTCAGTGTACACAGTGAGAACTTTTAATTTCTTTCCATCCTTTGATATAAATTTAGTGTTCAGTTAGCTGTGAAACATGTGCATTTCGGGCACTGAAATCCACTTCATCTCCTGTAGCAAGCTTGTCCAACCCCTGGCCCATGGGCCACATATGGCCCAAAATGGCTTTGAATGTGACTCAAAACAAATCCATAAACTTTCTCAAAAAATTATGAGGATTTTTTTTTGCATTTTTTTTTAGCTCATCAGCTATCATTAGTGTTAGTGTATTTTATGTGTGGCCTAAGGCAACTCTTCTTCCAGCGTGGCCCAGGGAAGCCCAAAGATTGGACACTTCTGCCTTAGAGAGTTTTACTTTTTCTTACTAAGCAGCATGCATTCTGACTACAGAGGATCTTTTAAATATTTAGCCCCAGTTACTTAAAGTTAAATATTCTGAAACCATTTCCCTCAAGTGAAGATGTTTTCCATCATGCACACAAACCTACCTTAGAGCAGAAGTTACAAATTGAAAAGCTACAGGAACAAACCTTTTGCTCACATAGCTCCTAAAGTAATTTCAGAAAAACTACGTGACCCTCACATTTTTTTAAGTCATCTAAGATTTTTCATCATGAGTTTAAATAATTGCAATGCATATGTTTTACAGCATATTGAAAATAAAACATTTTTAACAAAACAGTTAAATCATGGTTTTAAATTTATCAAGTGGAAGCTAAACACTTTAATGATAAGTTATTTACCATCACCATTACACAGAAAAGCTCATCTTTAACATTCAGAAATTTTATACATGTTCTTTTTCCCCTTTAAATTGTATTTCCATTCCTTTCCTTCACTGAACTTTATTTTTATATAATGTATTATGCTTGAAAATTAAAAATCACAAAGTATTTTAATGATTACGCATCAGGATTCTCTAATACATGTGTATAAAATTTAATATATTCTATAGTTTATAAATAATTAAAACAACATAAATATAATACAAATCGTAATAAACATAAAACAAAATTTTACTGTAAGGTATCTCTTACATGACATAGACGGGATTAGGTTTCCTTTTTTCAGTTATTCCACATTTCATTTGACCAGACTGATAAAGGGATCAGTATCAATTCTGTTGCAATTTTTCATTTTAATAGATGTAAGCACTGAGAAACGTTACATAAACAGGTTTTGTTATTGTGGTGTCACTAAATTTTTTAAATGTTTATGAGCTATCTGTCAAAATCACATAACCATCTATTTTTAAAAATTACTTTTTTATACTCTATCAGCTGTCTACTTTATTAGGTTCTCTTCCAACTTCGTTGAAAGCAAATAATTGGAAACCACCTAAAGTGCAAAAGAATTTTGTGTCCTATCATTCCCTTACTCAATTTTGAAAGAAAGAAAATAAAAAAAGTTTTTTCCAACACTTATCAAATGATTATTAAATAGTTCTGTTGTTTTTTCACCTGGAAATATTTGGTTTGGCCCAAAAGACTCAGAAGAGTTGAGACAAAATTTGTTAATTTTATTACTCCTTTGCACATATAATGGTTTTAATAAAAATTTTATATTATTACATTTTTAAAATATATTTTCATCATAACTTGGAGTTACAGATTTAGCTCACATGATTTACAGAAAATACCTATCGTATCTAGTTGATAAAACCATCTTCACTGTCAAATGAATCAAAAAAATTAGACTTATAATCTTATAAAAACAAAAATTCAGAATACTGTTTTCAATTCAAATATATATATTAGGTGCTTCAGGGAATTATATAAATAAAAAACACTGACCAAGATGGATACTTAATTTGTAATAATGCAATGCAAAGCGTGTTGCTAAAATTTTAAGTTATATATAGACTGAAAAGGATAACACACAGTGTAGTGGTCTTCTGGTGTGCAGATTTGAGAAATAATTAAAAACAGTAATTGAATATCAAAGCTATAACTAAAGCCATTAATTTCATTGGACTGTATGATTACATTTTCCCTGTTTGTTTATAAAAGAGAAAGGTATATATTGCTAAATCATACCTGGATAGCAATCTGAAATAAGAAGAAAATTAAGATTGACTAAAGATAAATCTTTACAATTAAATTCATAAAACTAAATAAGTAGGTTTTTATTAGTTCAGTGTCTCTTATAAATACTCTTTAGTTGTATGGATACTTCCCCTCAATAGAACCATGTATTTGTTCAAAATAAGTTTAATTAATTAGCAAATGAGTAAAATAAACATTGTTCTCATAACCTTATTCGAGAATTTATCTGAATTTAAAGCATCAAATAGGGACCTCCTTTCTTATGCTAGGCTTCTCCAAGAACCCAAAAATGGAATACAGAAAGGACAAGCAGCTCCCAAGTTCTGTGTTGCTCTGATTAATCATTACAAGAGGCTTGTATAAAATAAATTGCATACCCAAAAGCCTTACTCCACAGATAGATTTGGGGCAGGAAAGGACACACCTTTCTTTTCTATAGTGAAAGAAGGGTTATCATGAACTCAGGCAAGCTCTCAGTCAGACTAATTTTGGAAAGGATACCAGAACTTGACGATCCAGAAACTGATTTCCTCAAAACCATTCAATCTGATCATTCTCCTCATGTACTCTCATTCTCAAGGTAACTGGTATAAATGATGACAGGAGCCAGTTACAAGTAAAGATGCATGTACTGCATGAGGGGTGGGGCCAGTGGAGAACCAGAGGGTGCAAAAGGCCAGGTCAAAAGGGTTGCATTGAGAATAGAGGCAGTGTTGGCTTATCTTCAGATTTTAAGAAAAATCTAGAAATCCCAATTTTTATTTGAAATAATCCAACTTTAAACTATTAACTCAGAAACTTTGAAAAAAATTCTATGCACACCCAACAGAACACTTGCTGCTATTTTTTGCTTTCTGCCGTTGCTAGTTTTCTTGTTGTTGCTCTTATTGTTGTTTTCTGCTTAAAATAGTTTATTTCAAAGTGTAAAATATAATGATGATAGCTCCATGTATCAGAATTTTATCTCATTTCTTGTGTATCAATATTACAGATTTTCTAGGTCAACTATAAATGAAATTAATGAAAATTCAGAATAAATCTTGGTAGCTGTCATTTAGAAAAGTCAATCATTCAGCAGTCATTGCTGAGTATCTTATTTGCAGTAACAGTCTAGGCTCCCTCAAAACACAATTAAATAATACATGAATCTTTTAATTTAATACTGAAGGTAAAGCTTAAAAATAAATAAGTTGATGTGCCTTATGAATCATAAAGGTATTTTTAAAGCATGAATGTGGATTCAAGAGGAATATATGATTATTCCAACAAGAATGTAGTATTCATTAATAGTTTTTTAATGTATCTATCTTCTGCTTTAAAAAAAATGAACACATTGGAATCTCTAACAGTGTTAGATTATGAGCACTAAATATTTCTGCACAAGGATTAGACAAAGAAAACGAACAGAAAGAGAAAACCATTGCCAGCAGTCTTGAAAAACACTAGAATTTTTCTGACATCTATTGTATAAGTTATGGAAATAAACTTTTTATATCCAATAGAAATTTGACATATCCTACACTCTAAAATATGAATACTATTTTATAAGTGTACCCTTTCATAAAATCATGCTAATAAAAGACAATGGCAGGATATATGAAATTTTCATTGCCTTTCAAGTTGCAGGCATTCGAAAATATTCAGTAAAAGAAAACTGAGAGAAAGGGAAACAATCTTGAGCTCCCAATTCTGCAAGGAGAAAGAAAAAAAAGTCGACAGCTTTTATCCTTTTATTTAGTGAGGTTATATACAACAGTTCTGAAGAGCACAGTGTTGATTATCAGACAGATTTTTCTAATTAGCCTGGGTTTTAATCTAGGCTCTAATTTTTAACAGTGGAGCCAGATTATCAAAACGTTAGATTTCAAAGTCAGTGAATAAGATGAAAATAAGGTACACACATTAGGCCACATCGGAAAACAACATATCTTAATAAATCATAATTGCCAGTTTTCTTCCTGCCTTGTTTCTTTCATTGAGTATCATAAACTAGTTAGCGTATGTTTAAAAAATAAATAGTTTTTCACTCAGTGTTGACAGTGGAAAGGTGAGTGGAATCGTCTGTGTTATTAGTTTGTCATTTTACTTTATCACATCTTCTTCCTTACAAGTATTAGTGAATTTATGTAAGATTACTGACTATGCTTATGTAATGCGACACCATGGTAAAGCCAGATAAGCTTCCTTAACAGTAAAATAATTAAAGTAACATGTCTTTCACAGAGATACTGAATGAATTAAATGAGACAGTATATATATAAAGTACTTAAGAGTGTGCCTGTCATATAGTAGTCACTTAATAAATTATAGTTATCATTAATTTAGTTCAGCACATAATTTTTTTACAAATAAATATTAATGATAACAAAGTATTACCATTCAACTCTGAAGGAAGGGGCAAAGATCTGCTCCTGCCCCAAAACATACACAGGCTATTTTCATAAGGGGAATGACATGATCAGGGTGATGTTTTAGAAGGATGAACTGATATAGTCTCTGTTTGCCTCTCCAAATCCACTCTGTCTCTTTTCGTCACTGCTTTGTTCCCTGGAAGGTTGACCTTTATGGACTGCATCAACTGGCCTCCCTGGCTTCTAGTTTGGGTTTGTCCAGTAAAAGACAATGGCAGGATGCTGAACAGGGAGAGGAAGGTGAAGTCCGTATTTGTTCCCCCATTTCCTCCAGGTCATAGCAATAGCTGTGCTGTGTGTTCTGTTATGTTCCGCTATAGCTGTGCCGAACCATGGTCTCTATCAAAGGCCACGGCTCTTGTCACCTGGCCTCCTACAGCAAGAACTTTCTCTTTCCTACCTGTGGTAGGTGCTTTGTATTCTGCCCCCAGGTAACTGCTTCCCTTTGTTGCATGAAGATTGATTGTAGAAGAAGAAGACTGAATGTTTACAAACAGAGAATGGTTACAAAGTACTTACAGGTAGGAAATAATTAGGAGCTGACCAAAGTACTGGATGATGAATCAGAGAAAACGAGACAGAAATAACATACATTTAGAAAATACCTAATATAGGAAAGAAAAGCAATTATAACTGTTTGGAAGAAAGAGCAAGGGAGAAAATAAGACTAAGAGGTTGCCAGAGTATTTTACTTTAGCAAATGAGTAAAGACTGATGCCATTCACAGAGACAGCAAAGTAACATTATCTGATTTGCTCCCAGCAACTCCTGGTTTCTATTGTCACAGTTTTCAAAACTGATCAGTTGTTTCTTTGAGGTACCTTTTATATTTATCCAGGATTTGCTGGACAGCATAAATATTTTGAGATTCATCTGCACTGAGGCATGTATTCCTTTTTAGTGCTGCGTAGTATTTTATCGTACAAACCACAGTTGATTATACATTCACCAGTTGATGGACATTGGAGTTGTTTCCTGGCTTTGACTGTTACAAATGAGACTACCATGAACATTAATGTACAAGTCATTGAAGCTTTCATTTTTCTTACAGAAATATCTAGAATTGAAATGGTTTGATTATATGCAGGTATATCTATAACTGTTTAAGAAACTGCCAAAATGGTTTTCCAAAGTGGTTTCACCATTTTACATCCCACAATCAATGTGTGATGGTTCCAGTTTCTCCACCTTTTACCAACACTTGATAGGGTCATTCCTTTGAATTTTAGGTTTTATAATGGGCTTGCAGAGATAGTACATTCTATATTTATGTTGTATTTTCCTAACGAATAATGATGTTGAGCATCTAGTAATGTGCTAATCTGTTCATGTCCTTTGCCCACTTTTTCATGGGATTATGTTTTTTTCTTTGTTCCATGCACAGTTTGAAAATATTGTCTCCCATTCTATAAGTTGCCTGTTTACTCTGTTGATGATCTCTTTTGCTGTGCAGGAGCGTTTTAGTTTAGTTCACTCCCATTTGTCTATTTTTGGTTTTGTTGCATTTACTTTTGAGGTTTTAGTCTTAAATTTTTTGCTTAGGCCAATGTCCTAAGAAGTTTTCTTAGGATTTCTTTCAGGGTTTTTATACATTCAGGTTTACATTTAAGTCTTTAATCCATCTTAAGTTAATTTTTGTATATGGTGAGAAATAAGGGTCCAGTTTTATTCTTCTGTATATGCCTACCCAATTTTCACAGGGTGTCCTTTCCGCATTGTATGGTTTTTTTTGGCTTTGTCAAAGATCATTTTATTGCAATTTCTCTATTTTGTTCCACTGATCTATATGTCTGTTTTTGTGTCAGTGCTATGCTGTTTTGGTTACGATAGACTTGTAGTATAATTTGAAATCAGGTAGTGTGATGCTGCCGCCTTTGTTCTTTTTGCTTAGGATTATTTTGACTATTTGGACTCTTTTTTAGTTCCATATGAATTTTATGATGATTTTTTCTAATTCTGTGGAAAATGATATTGGTAATTTGGTAGGAATTGGACTGAGTCTTACATTGCTTTAGAAAATGTAGCCATTTTAATGATATTGATTCCACCCATGAGCATGAGTAGAAATCTTTTCCCTCTTTGGTTAGCTGTACTCCTAGGTATTTTATTTACTATTTTTTGGCTACTATAAATGAGACTGGGTTCTTGATTTGCTTCTGAGATTGAATGTTATTGGTGTGTAGAAATGCTACTGATTTTTGTACATTAAGTTTGTAACCTGAAACTTGACTGAAGTCATTTATCAAGTCTAGGAGTCTTTTGGAGGGGTCTTTAGCATTTTCCAGGTATAAGAAGACCATGTCATCAGTGAACAGAGATAATTTGACATTCTCTTTTCCAATTTGAATTTTTTTCTCTTTCTTTCCCTTGCCTGATTGTTCTGGTTAGGATTTCCAGTACTATGCTGAATATTATTTGAATCTTCTCTCTTTTTCCTTGGGTATTCTAGCTAGCAGTCTATCGATTTTGTTTATCTTTTCAAAGAACCAACTTTATATTTCATTGATCCTTTGTATTTTTTTATCTCAATTTCAGTCCTGCTCTGATCTTTTTAATTTCTTTTCTCCTTTGTCTAGCTCCTTGAAGTATGACATTAGGTTGTTAATTTAAAATCTTTCTATCTTTTTGATGTAGATATTTGACGCTATAAACTTTCATCTTAGCACTATTTTTGCTGTATCGCAAAGGTTTTGCTATGTTATGTCTCCATTTTTATTCATTTCTAATGTTTTTTTATTTCTGCCTTAATTTCATCATTTTCCTGAAGATCATTCAGGAGCAAGTTGTTTGGTCTCCATGTGTTTTTATAGTTTTTAGAGTTTCTCATGGTATTGATTTCTAATTTTATTCCACTGTAGTTTAAAAAGATATTCAATATGATTTCAGGTTTTTAAAAAATTTATTGAGACTTGCTTTATGGCCAAGCATATGGTGTGTTTTCAAGAATGCTCCATGCCAAGATGAGAAAAATGTATACTCTGCAATTGTTGGGTGGAATATTCTGTAAATTTCTATTAGGTCTTTTTGGTCTAGAAACCAGTTTAAGTCCAGGGTTTCTTTGTTGATTTTCTGCCTCAGTGATCTGTCTAGTGCTGTCTGTGGTGTTTTGAAGGCTTTATTATTATTGTATTGCTTTCTATCTCTTAATTTAGGCCTAGGAGGATTTGTTTTATGAACCTGGGTAGACTGCTGTTGGTTACATATACATTTATAATAGTTATATCTTCATGTTGAATTGAACCCTTTATTGTTATATAATAATCTTATCTTTTTAAACTTTTGTTGATTTAAGATCTGTTCAAGGTCATATAAGTATAGCTACTCCTGCTTGTTTTTGTTATCTGTTTGCCTGGTATATCTTTGTCACCCCTTTACTTTGAGTCTATGTGTGTATTTACCTGTTAGGTGGGTCTCTTGTAGATAGCAAATGATTGAATGTTTTGTTTTGTTTTGTTTTATCTAATTTTCCAATCTATACCTATTAACTGGAGCATTCAGGACATTTAAGTTCAAGGCTAATATTGATGTGTGAGGTTTTGTTCCTGTCATGATGTTGTTACCTAGGTGTTTGTAAACTTGATTGTATAATTGCTTTGTAGGATGTGGCCTTTGTACTTACGTGTGCTTTTATAATTCTGAGTACTGTCCTTTCCCTTCATTTTCATGTTTAGAATTCCCTTTGAGCATTTCTTGGAAAGCCAGTGTATCGATAATGAATTCCTTTAGCATTTGCTTATCTAAGAAAGATTTTATTTCTCCTTCATTGATGAAGCTTTGTTTAGCAGAATACAAAATTCTTGGCTGGCATTCTTTTCTTTATGAAGGCTGAAAATAGGTCCCCAGTCCTTTCTGGCTTATAAGGTTTCTGCTGAGAAGTCAACTGTTAGTCTAATGGGATTTCCTTTATAGGTGATTTGATGCTTCTCTCCAGCTGCTTTTAGGATGTATTTCTTCAACTCAATTTCAGATAGTCTAATGACTATATGCTTTGATAAGCCTTGTCTTGCACAGATTATTCCAAATGCTCTTTGAAGCACCTGTATCTGGATATCTAATTCTTTATCTAGACCTGGGAAGTTTTCTTGAATTATACTGTCAAATACATTTTCCAAATTTTCTATTTTTTACTTCTTCTCCCAAAGAATGCTTTTAAATTGTAGGTTTAGTCCCATATTTCAAGAAATAATCCAATATTTCTTGAAGGCTTTGTTCATTTTTAAAAGTCTTTTCTCTTTATTTTTGTCTGACTGGGTTAATTCAAAGGACTGGTCTTCGAACTGTGAAATTCTTTCCTACACTTGGTCTAGTCTGTTGTTAAAGTTTTCTACTATATTTTATAGTTCATTCAATGAAGTTTTCATTTCCAGAAGTCTTGTTTTTATAAATATCTATCTCTTTAATAAATTTTTCATTCCTATCCTGAATTGTTTTCATAATTTCTTTGTTTTCATTTTCAACTTTGTCTTAGATATCATTGAGCTTCCTTACAATCCATGTTTTGAATTATTTACCTGTCACTCCAGAGTTTTCATTTTGATTAGGATCCATTGCTAGAGATCTAGTGTGATTCTTTGACATGTCTAAACTCTCTGTCTTACTTTTTAAACTTTAGATTCAGCGATACATGTGCGTGTTTGTTACATGGATATTACATGCTTAATGGTGGGGATTGAGCTTCTAGTGTACCCATCACCCAACTATTAAACATGTACCCGAGAGGTAATTTTTCAACCCTCACTCCTCTCTTACCCTCCCTCCTTTCAAAGTTCACAGGACACACTGTCTTTTTGTACTGCTAGAGTTTTTATACTGATTCCTTCTTATTTGAAGAAGCTGTCACTTTTTATGTTTGAATTTGCTTTCATTTGGATTGGACTTTTAGGTTTTTATTATCCTCTCCCTTGAGGGTGTAACTGTAATGTATGTTGTATATAATCGTTTGGCTTCAGGTCTGGGCATTTCAGGGGATCAAGGCTCCATATGAATTCCTTGGTTGTAGATAACTTTTGTACAAGTGCTCTTCTCAAATTCTGATTGTTTTAACAATGTATTGAGTGTATAAGCGACTATATTCTGCAGGGTTAAGAATGTGGTTGTCTCAGGAAGCTTATGTAGTTCCTTGGTACTATGCCCTTCTGTCAGCAGATTTTTCATTTGGTTGTGCATTTCAGCCTCCAGCCCAGCATGTGGCATTTACATGTAAGAGCTGGCTCTTCCTTGGACACCCCAATAATGAATGAAATCACCTGTCTTGACAGGGTTGGTCAGCGGAGCTGCTGGTGGGATGCTCTGACATCTTTGTAGGGGACGTCCAAGAGGGGGATGCACCAGCTTCTCATCCTGCCAGGCAGAAACATGATCCACTTCCCTATCAGACATCATCCCAGGGCTCGCAAACTTCAGTTCACATAAGTACTGTCATTTACTTCCAGGGAACAGTGAAAGTGAGGTCTGTGAAAAGTGCCTATCCCAGACTGGGTACAGTGGTTCACGCCTGCAATCCCAGCACTTTGGGAGGCCGAGGTGGGCAGATATGAGGTCAGGAGTTCGAGACCAGCTTGACCAGCATGGTGAAACCTCATCTCTACTAAAAATACAAAAATTAGTTGGGTGTTATGGTGCATGCCTGTAATCCCAGCTCCTTAGGAGCCTGAGGTAGGAGAACCATTTGAACCTGGTAGGTGGAGTTTGTATGAGCTGAGATTGTGCCACTGCACTCCAGCCTGGGTAACAGAGTGAAGCTCCATCTCAAAAAAAAAAAAAAAAATGCCTATCCCACAGCTACTACCAAAATTGCCTCAGAGTGGAACCTCTTTCCTCAGCCCAAAACAGACAGCCCTCGGCTGGTCTGCACTCCACTGTAGGAACACTGCCACTCTGCACAGAAAGGGAGAGATGAATAATTCCCTTTGTGCAATCCTGGGCCAGCAGGCTCACTTTCAGTGGGGGTACAGCCACCCTGCATGGCATTGGAAGGACTTTCTCTAAGTGTACCCGTGCCAACTCCCAGTAGGAGAGGCCACAGTTGTGTCCATAACAGTGGACGGAGGAGCAGGAGAAGACTCCCTCTTCATGTTAATTCCTAGCCAATGGTGCTGCCTGATGCTGGGGCAGAACAATCCTTCCCTGCTTCAGAGATTAGCACTACACCCAGGTCTTCACTGGGAGGGGCCCATGATCACATGCGGGAGGGCTCTTATGCAGGGAAGAGCAGACAATCTGGTTTCCTTTGTTCCAAGGGGTGTTTTAGTGGGCTGCAATCCCCCTTACCCTAGGGGAAGCCCATGCAACTGCTAGATCTCCAGAGATTCCACAGCTTCCCAGGATGCCTGCCAACCCCTTGTGGCTGCCACAGTCAGAGTAAGTTCCAAGAAATGTCTGTGGGGGGGATTGAGCGTTGGAGAGAAACAAGAACTGAGATTTCCTTGGCAGGATGGTGGTCCACAATGGTTGGACAGCAATACAGCACTCAACACCTCACCTTGCATTTGAAGGGCCAGCGAGCAAACTTGTGCAAGGTGGCTGCCCTGTGCTCTCCTTTCCAGAAGTTCACAAACTGCCACTCACAGCAGTGTCTGGCCTCACAGGGTTAGGGGATTCTCTGAAAATTCGGTGGTCAGCAGTCTACCACTGGGATGTGGGAATAAACAAACACCCCTAGCCACCCTTTTCATGGGACTCCAATTTCCTCAGGTATTAATGTTTGCCAGACTCTTGCTGCTTTGTTTTTCTGTGCCTCAGCTTCTTCCTATGAGTTCTCTGATGGGTTCCAACCTTCTTCCCCCAGCACTCCACTCAGGCCATGATCATTCACCTGTAACTTTGGACCTTCTTTCTGACAACTAGTACAGAACGTCTCTAGTAAGCCACAGTACAGGAGACAGGAAAGTCCAATTTCAAAGCAGATTCAGTGTCTGGTGAGAGCCGGCTTCCATAAAAAGTGTCAGTGAGCAGAGACCGCACCACTGCATTCCAGCCTGGCGCCTGGCGATGGAACGAGACTCTGTCTCAAAAAAAAAAAAAAAAGTGTCTTGTAGTTGTGTCCTCATGTTGTGCAGAGCCATATGACTTTAGTGAAGTGTCTGTTCACATCTCTTGCCCATAAAACTAGGGCTTTTTTGTTTGTTTTCCTCCTGAATTTTGAGAGTTCATCTGGATCCATATCTTTATTAGACATATGGTTTGCAAATATTTTCTTCCAGTGTAAGGCTTATCTTTTCATTCCTCTACCATGTCTTTTAAAGAGCAGAAGATCTTAATCTTGGTGAAGTTCCAATTTATCACCTTTTTATTTTATGAATCATGCATGTCTATCTTTACTCCCATACTATACTGTCTTGATAACTAAAGTTTTTAAGTCTTGAAGAGAGGTAATTTCAGCCATCCAACTTTGTTCTTTTTCAAAGAGTTTGGGTATTCTAGGCTCTTTACATTTTCATATCAATTTAAGAATCAGGTTGACTACTTCTTCAAAAAGTCCTCCAGGACTTCAACTGGGACAATGCTGAATCTATAGAACAATTTAGGGAGAACTGATATATTAATAATACTTGAATTTTCTAATCCATTAATATGTGTTTTCATTTATTAAATATTTTAAAATTAATTTCAATAATGTTTTGTAGTTTTCAGTATATGGATCTTGCATACCTTTGTCAGATTTATCCTTAAACATAAACAACTTGTATTGTGAATATAAACAGTAATTTAAAAAAATTTTAATTCCCAAGTCTTCATTGGTGCTATATTTTGGGAGACAATTCTCCATGAATATTTTTATGTTTCTGTAAGGTCCAGGCCTTCTAAAGAAGGGGTGCTACAAGATGTTTGCATAACTGCCTAAAAAGCTAAAGATAGTTTTTCTTCTCTTCAGTTTCTCTTCAATTTTCTTAAAGAGCCTGTGTATAGATGGCATTTCCTCTCTAAATGCTTGGAAGGATTTACCAGTGAAGCTATATGGGCCTGGAACTTTGTTTATAGGAAAGCTGGTAACTAAAAGTTCAATTCTATAGTGAAGGTAGGACTACTTGTGCATCAATTTATTTTTGAGTGAACTTCGGTAATTTTTACCTTTCTAGGAACTTATTCACTTTATCTCTTTTGTTGAGTCCATTGGCATAAAGTTGTTCATAATATTTCCTTATTACTTTTTAGTAACTGAAATCTCACATAAAAGAAAGTTATAAACATTCTCATTCCTAAGATTTTTCTCAGTGTTTTCTCTGTTTTAAGCTTACTTTTTCATGGTTCATGAATTAACTCTCAGCCTTATGTAAAACTATTACTCCACTGCTAAAGTATACCTTGTAATCCTAGGTGTCTTTATCTTCTTCAGCTTGACAAATATTCATTTCTTCTTTCAAAATTTGTTATTATTTAATTATATTAGAAAGGGGTCTCAATGTTTTTAAACTTTTAAATCCATGAAATAAACACTAAGTCAGGATTTTTCTTATATGGACACATACGTTTTAGAAAATAATTCTATCTCTACATAAACTGTGAATCCTGCACAAAAAATTAGCAAATGCTTACACTCTGAGAATCTAAATATCAAAATATGAAGTAAAATTGAGGCTTTAAAACAATCTTTTATTACTCTGAGTTTTTATGAGAGTTCCTGTTTATAAGCAAACCAAATTTGTGTGCACCCAGCACTAGGGTTCATTCTAAGTGAAAACTGAAAAACAATGCATCATCATCCACTTGCCTCAAAGACACAATTAACTAAAATGAAAATATGTTGATGTTTGCCTAACAATTTCAGTATTAACCCAATATATAACATTACATATACAAACAGGGCACTATATTTGATAGAAAAATAATTGTGATTCTTCAATCATTGGCATGAGAACAGTAGACTAAAACATAGGGATATTACATAAATAGAGAGGTAGCAATGAAAAATGTCTTGACTCAAATTTACAAGCTTCTGTAAATTTTTGTAGGCCTAAAGATTGAGAGACTGTTTAGTACTACTACTGAATTTCAGAATACTTCTGCATTATACGGAAACTTTAGACTGCTCTTGATTTTTCTGAAGTTTTTGTTTAGATTTTCAGCTCTTACTGTTTCAAAAGCTATCTAGAGATTTTTCTATTAAGAATCAGATATGGGAGAAAGTCACATTTGTTTTAAATGTGTATTTTCTTCTGTATGGTTTTCAGAGTGATTTTCTTCTGTGCCTGGAGGGTAATGAAAATCAGTCATTCCTTTAACAGGAAGCCTGGAGACATATCCAGCTTAGATATATGGTCATGTGCCGTTTCCTGTTACATTCCAGGAATTGTTCTTGTGTATAAACAGTCATCTTCCAAGGGGCAGGTCATGGCTGCATCTGCCTTGTCTATCACTCTGTATTTGTGGAATATATGAAATACCCAGCTAAGAGCTATTAATTCTGATATAACACAAAGTCTCCATTTATTGAATGTGTCAAACTTTTGCCAAGCTCAGTTTAGTAAGCACAACTTTTAGGCAAACAGAATGTCATTGTTGATTGGATTCTATGCATAATTTCCCCCAAATAAAGCATCCTTTAGTTGATTGACTTTACCATATTGAAACACGTTTTAATGAGGAATTTCCGCAAAACTGCTTTTAGCTTTCCAGTATCTGCCAACCATAAACGTAATAAATAAGACCTGCCTATAAAAATGTCCACAACATAATCAGAATACAAGAATATTTGACTTGAGAAATATTAAAAAATAAAACACAATCTTCTGAATAATACATGTTATATTAGTTATGAGTTAGGATTTTACTTTACAGAGACATAGTCTATACTCAGTGGCTAGACAGAGATGTGTATTGGACCTGTAGGATTAATCCCAAAGTTGATTAAAGGTATAAATTATATTACATAGCCAAACACTTGGCTGTGTAAATGTAAATTAAATGAAATTATTATCTTAATTCTTTAGATTCACCAGCTACATTTCTAGTACTTAACAGCCATATATGGTTAGTGGCTCTCATATTAAACAGCCTAGATATAGAACATTTCCATCATCACAGAAAGTTCTATTGGACAGCAATGGTATTCAGAATATGATATACAAAGAAATATTTTTAAAACTAAGATCATTTTTAGAAAAAAAGGAATGAGCGTATGAAATGACCTTACAACATATTAAAATTGTTATGCTGTTTCTGTATGTTTTCAAAAAATGGTTTCAGTGTCTCAATCAATTTTTTAACTTAATTGATAAGATGCTTTACATATCATTACATAGTACAGAGGGGTAAACACAAATCTTCTGAGACATTAAACGTATAATAATCTGGGGGACATTTAAGGAAAAGGAAAACAAAGTAGTTGCTCAGAAGAACAGTACTTTCAGATGAAATCACAACAAATTGCATATGTTGGATTATCAAATATCCCCAATAATGGAGATTTTCCATTTTGATTAGGTGTTGGTGAGAACCAGTTCTCTGCTTATAATTTTACATGTCTGACAAATAGAAAAATCTTCCATAAATCAGCTTCTGGATCTGAACACTTCAACCCTTATTTTTTTTATTTAGTTTTTATTTTATAATCATAAATTTAACTCTGCAATCCAGCTAGGCATGGAAGGGAACAAGAAAAACATGGAACCCAAAGGGAGTTGCAGTGAGAACGCAAAGATTCTAGGATACTGTGAGCAAATGGGGTGAAGGGTGCTCTCCTGAACTACAAAAGGAATGATCTGGTGGTTAAGATAAAACACAGGTCAAACCTATTAGAGTTGTCCAAAGTCAGCAATGGTGATCTTCTTGCTGATCTTGACATTTCTGGATCCACAGTGCTCCATGGCCTTCACAATATTCATGCCTTCTTTCACCTTGCCAAAGGCCACATGCTTGCCATCCAATCACTCCGTCTTGGCCATGCAGATGAAAAACTGGGAACATTTGTATTGAGTCCAGCATTTGCTATGGACAAGATGCCGGGACCTGTATGCTTTAGGATGAATTTCTCGTCATCAAATTTCTCCCGGTAGATGGACTTGCCACCAGTGCCATTATGTGTGTGAAGTCACCACCCTGACACATGAACCCTGGAATAATTCTATGAAAGCAAGAACTCTCATAACCAAATCCATTCGCTCCAGTGCTCAGAGCATAAAGTTTTCTGCTGTCTTTGGAAACTTGTCTACAAACAGCTCGAAGAAGATGCGGCCCACGGGCTCACTGTTGATAGCAACACCAAAGAACACGGAGGGGTTGACCATGGCTGATGGTACAGGGCTCACAGCAGTGGCATCTGCAAAGCCTTCAACTCTCATTTGTTACCACTTCTCATGTAGGTCCAGTGGCAAGTGTCACAGGACATTGCTTTTACAATGTCTGGTCCAACATCTTTATTTCATGACACTAGGTAACTCACCAGTGGGTACCAAGTAGTAATACCCCTGGAAACGATTCCTGCCATGGGATAACTAACAACAACTGACCTGTACATAGAATTGAGTGTGTGCACTACAAAAATATGTCCACCGCACCAAAATTACATGTATTCAAACTTTGACTTCCCTTTAGCTAATCCCCCAATGCTCATGATCATTCTACTGCTATCTAGCCCCAAAAGAAAACATGATAACAGTAAGATGAGTGATAGTAATCCAACTAAGCACAATTAAAATACCTTAGTTTTGCAAAATTTATAAAAATGTATGCCCATGTAACACAATGCTGGAATCCCTCCCAAGGCCCTGGAAGGGGCCCATGCAAGTGAGGAGCAGAGAAGCTAGACTCCATTGGTTTCATAGTAAATTTGGCTCTGATAAAGGATGCATTCCTTACCAGCACCAAAAACTGAGGAATAGAGTTTGAAATATAAGGACTCCAATTAAATATGAGATAGCCGGAGGGCTGCTGACTGTTGACATTATGACTTAATAAATAAAGACTTACAAGTTCAATATTCTGGAAGCTTTTTATCTTTTAGTTCTTTTGCCTTTGTTTAGTATGCAGAAGCTTCTCAACTTGTGATAAGGTTACATCCTGATAAATATATCCTAAGGTGAAAATAACCTAAGTCAAAAATGCATTTAAGGTCAGGCACGGTGACTGATGCCTGTAATCCCAGCACTTTGGGAGGCTGAAGCGAGTGGATCACCTGAGGTCAGGTGTTCAAGACCAGCCTGACCAAAATAGCGAAACCCTTTCTCTACTAAAAATTAGCTGGGCATAGTGGCAGGTGCCTGTACTCCCAGCTACTCTGGAGGCTGAGGCAGGAGAATCACTTGAGTGCGGGTGACAGAGGTTGCAGTGAGCCAAGTTCACTACACTGCACTCCAGCCTGGGTGACAAAGTTATATTCCATTTCAAAAACAAAAACAAAAACAAAAACATTTAATACAGCTAAACTACTGAACATGATACCTTAGCCCAGCCTATCTTAAACATGCTCAGAACACTTACATTAGCCTAGAGTTGGGCAAAATCATCGGGAAACATGGGACAATGAAGCATATTGGTTGTTTAACCTTGTGATCCTGTGGCTGATTGACAGCTGTTGCTGCCCAGCATCTCAACAGTATTGCACCATATATTGCTAGCATGGGAATGCATCAATACTCAAAGTACTGTTGCTATGTAACGTGTATCACTTTTGCACCATCTTAAAGTTAAAAAAATTATAACTCAACCCATAAGTTGGGGACTGTCTGTATACTGTCAGACAATAAGTGGTAGCTTCTAAAATTTTTATGATCAGACATCCACATTTCTATAACATAAGGTAACTGGAAAACGAGTCAAAATTATATATGTCTACATTATATAATTCTTTATTCTATCAGAGAAGCATAGCCATTTGTGAATGAAGCATATTTTAAAGAAGTTAAAAAGGAAACTAAAGGTAACACTATGTACTCACTTTATTATCTTCAATTATTAGTCATGCTTTATCAGATTTCTGTTCTATCCTTTGCTAAGAACAGAACAGTTTTTCCTCCTCTCTCTGTTGTCAGGTCACAAACAAAACTCTGGTATTATGTGGCTACAAAAACATTTGGTTTTTTCCCTTGCTAAAAAGAGATAGGCTAAAACAAAACTCTGGTATTATGCGGCTACAAAAACGTTTGTTTTTTCCCTTGCTAAAAAGAGATAGGCTACATTTTCTCATTTTATTTGTCGTTCACAGTTCTATATATTAAGAAACCCCCCCAAAAAAATAAAAGCAGGAACCCTAGAAGGATGTTGGGATCTTGGGTAGACACCAGAAACCAGAACTCTCCTCAAAAGTCCCTTCTCTCCAGCCTGCCTACACTGCACAAAAAATAAACACCACAGAACATCAGCAACTGTTTTTGCCCCTATTGAGTTTTCTCTCCAAAAGCAATTGGTGGTCTATATTTACATCACATACAGAGTATTCTCACTCTAAACTGTATTCCTCCACCCTAAAATCACCAAATTAATAACACCCTCATTCATTCATTTCTATGGCAACCATCACACAGTAGAATAGATATACCTACTCCTTGATAAACTCAACTTGTAAAAGATCATATAGTTTAAACTTTTATTTGTATATATAAACAAAACTTTAAACAGATGTATTTGATCAGAGCACATTAAATGTTCTAAAAAGTGACATGGAGTGGTTTCTTCACACCTGGAAAACATGACTAGCTAAAACTGAATTTTTACAAAGCGTGATATGAAAAGCTGATTTCAAAATCACCAAATATCTCCTCAATAATAATAAGCATTGCTAATAGAGTCTATAAAAGTAACCAGACTTTTCTACTGTAGGAGATTATAATCTTGTTGAAGAAAAAGACAATAAGGATCCTTTAGGTAATAATAGCATTCAACTAACAATAAACACAAAAATATGCAGGAAAATTCAGAATAGATATGATTATTATGTGAATATATGCACATTCAAAATAAACCTGAGGAAAAGATTAAAGCTACAGTTTTGGGAACAGGTATGAAATGAACACACAGAAAGAGACAGAAAAGCAGAAGACATTTGAAAAGAGAGAGATGATCCACTTTATTCTAGTAAAAAGTTAGCATGGGAAATGTCAGAAGAAAAAATTAAAATAAATGTGGTGAACCAAAATATGAAGGTGGGGGCTTGAACTTAAGTATTTGATTTTATAGCTAATGTAAATCCACTGGAGAAAAACCTTATAGATTAATGACGCGATGCATATGATAATTTAAGAAATTTAATCTGGCAGTGCGCTCCACACCCTATCGATTATAAAGGAAAGATCAGAGGCAAAGAAATTCAGTCTATTATTAGAATCCCATATGCTGACACATTCTTGAGTTCAGGAAAAAGGTTATCTAGCCATAAGGAAATATTTTTATACTTATTATTAATCATGTGATAGAGCATTTTATTTAAAAATGGTATGTCCCCACACATTGATGAGATTGATCTATGGTGTTCTTTAGAGTGGAATATTGGTCATTTTATTAATGATAGAATGTATTGGATATATTCCAAGTGTCTAGAAATGTGCCAATTATTTTCTATCCGTCTACATGTCCCCTCATGCTTGTAGCAACTCTTTGTTTTACAAGAAGTAAAATTTAAGCCTATAGGTGGCCACTTGCCCTAGGCTACACAATCAGAAAGTGGCAGAGAAAGAATGTAAACTCAGCCTGTCTCATTCAGAAGCAGGCACTCTGACCACAATGCTATACTGTCATATGGGATAAATCAAGACATTTCTGATCTTCCTGTTTATTTTAAAACTGATTTTAGATAATAAAACAATAGTTTATCTGCATGGTTAAGGAATCCTCCAGAGAATCCAGTGGGTCTAGCTGTGTTTGCATGGTATACACTATTTGTAAATAAACTTGAGTTATATTAATTAATTCAATTCTATCTATGGAGCACTTCGTATGTTGTATATGCCCAATGCTAGAGCTAAAAAACAGATATGATCTAGTCCTTTCCCTAAATAGTTCAAATTCTGGTGATGGAAATAAGAATATTAAAAAGTACATTAAAATATCTGAAATTTAAAATTCCCTAGAGATTCTCAACAGCAGATTTCAACTTACACAGAAGAGAACTAGCAAACTTGAAGATAGGTTAATTGCGATTATCCATTCTAAGAAGCAGAAAGTAAAAAGAAATTTTTAAAGAGATGAACAGAACCTCAGAGAACTGTTGGACACCATCAAGCATTGCAAACACATGCATAATGAAAGTTCCAGAAGGAGAAGAAAGAGAGAAAGTGGAAGAAAGAATACTTGAAGAAATAATCACTGAAAACTTCCCAAATTCAATAAAAAACAGCCTCCTAATAGAAGAATCTCCACAAATTCACAGTAGAATAAACTCAGAAATCAACATGTAGACACAAAAAACAAAGAAGCAACTCATCATTTACAAAGAATCTTCAAGATCAACGGCTGAATTCCTACCAGAAATCATGAAGCTAGGAGACCATGGAATTATGTAAAGCAGTCTCCCCTTATTCACAGGGGATATATTCTAAGACCACCAGTGGATGTCTGAAACTGCAGATAATACCGAACACTATTGCTGTCAATTGGAACATGTTTCTGTTCATGTCTTCTCCTCTCAAATTTAATACCTTTTCTGTCTTAAATAAGCACTGTAACTTTTGCAGTCTGAGACGCAACAATAAAACTAGCATAAATTTCTCCTTTTCTTCTTTACAATTTCATAGATAGTTTTTACCCATAGATCTTAGCAACTTCAGCACGCAATTTTTTGTCTTTTCATATCAGATTAAGAACTTCCAGCTTTTCACTTAAAGAAAGCACTTTATGGCTTCTACTTGGCATATCTAAATTGCCAGCATCACAATCCTTCTGCTTTAGAAACATTTTAAGTAAAATGAGTGTTATTTAAACACAAGTGCTCCAATATCACTACAGTTGATCTGATAACTGAGACTGCTACTAAGTGACTAATGAACAGGTACTGTATACATCATGGATATTTTCCAAAAAAGGATGATTTGTGTCCTGGGTTGGATGGAGCAGGATGGTGCAAGATTTCATCATTCTATTCAGAATGGTGTGCAATTAAAAACCTATGAATTGCATATTTTGCAATTTTCCATTTAATATTTTGAGACTGTGGTTAACCATAGGTAACTGAAACTGTGAAAAGTGAAACCATGGATAAAGGAGGGCTATTGTATTCAAAATGCTAAAAGAAAAAGACTGTCAGTGAAGAATTCAGCACAACTAACATTCAAAAGCCAAAGGGTAAATTCAGAAATTCTCCGATAAGCAAAAACTTTAAAAATTGGTCTTGAACAGACTAACCCTACAAGAAAAAAAAAAACAAATAACGCAAACAGAAAGGAAAAGATAAAAGACAACACACATGCCTCGGGTCCCAGCTCCTCCGTGGAGGGTATATTACATTTATAGTTGTATATGAATATGATTATATATATTTTCCTGAGCAACTGAGTAAGACCCTGTCTCCAAAAAAAACAAAACAAGACAAAAACACAATACGTGGTTTAATCTTAGGAATTTATAGTCTTGAATAACTAGGCTAATTAAGAGAGATGATAGCAAATTTCCACTTACTATTTTTGTATGCATTTAGCCTTCCCAAAATATGGTTGAAATTTAATTTATATAAAACTATAAATAAGAAATAAATTTATACTATTAAATTTAAATAAAATTAAATTACATATATATCACATATATTACATGTACACATGTATCATATTTATAGTTAAATTACATAGTGTTTAGCTATATATTGAATTACATAACAACTATGTAATTTATTAGACATTTTAATTAAGGCAGTTAAGTTTTTAAAAAACAAAAAATTAGCTTGAGGTAAGAAAAGTGGGCTTTTAAAACACAAGCTTTGTTAAATGATGCATTCATTTAACTTCAAAAAAAAAAAAAAACAGCAAAGTTGTTTTCATCAACAACATTTTCCAATTCAACTAAGAGAAATCCTAGGAGGAGAAAAAGTGTTTCTTCAATAGGCAGTATACATTTTGAAATCTACCAATGGGAAAACATCTGTCAAGAATGAATTTCAGAAGAAAATTGATTTTATAATTTACCACCTAGATAGCTGCCAAACTTTAGTGACTAAAGTTCTAAACCAAGTGGCAGCAGATCTGACATCCTTTTCTGCTTCCTCTTCACATTCCAACTCCGTGACTGGATGCAAGTCAAGATCTTAGATGACTCAGTTTTTCACTTTATCAGATGAAGACAATACTTGCCATCTGCCAAACAGAGGTTATGACGATTACTCTGTCCAAAAAGCCTTTGGAGATCCTTGCAATCAAGACTTAAACCATATATAAAATTTATTATATCTTAATTAGGTGTGAGTTTTCAAGATCAGTTACCTCGAAACTGTTTATTCCCTAAGAATTGGGCCTGCAGGTTAATAGCCTATGACACCAAATACATGGTCCAATCTCAGTTAGGGATTCATGGTCTTGAATGACTAGGCTTCCAATGGTGTAGTTAATTAAGAGAGATGATAGCAATTTTCCACTTACTATTTTTGCATGCACTTATCCTTTCTGAAATATGGTTGAAATTTAAAATATGGAAGCTGATTATTACTTTATCCTAGACACCATCCTAGAAGTAGCACAAGATGGGTCATATGGCCGATTTAAAATCTGGAAATATAAATGCGACGTAAAATGTAGGATTACTATTTCAAAAAATGCACCTGTTAGAGCCAAGGATGCTTTTTTTCTTAATTAAAAATGATACCGTTAACATTACAGTTTACTGATTAAATGCCACTTACATATTAGTATTTGCCTATTAGCATTAGGAAGAAAATACCTTCTAACAATTCCATCTGCCTCTTCTATAAACTCATTAACAATTCCTATTCACTATATTGTAAAGGCATTTTACTTTCAAGATTTCAGGCTTTAATAGGCCAGGTACGGTGGCTCACATCTGTAATCCCAACACTTTGGGACAAGATTGGAGGGTTGCGTGAGGCCAGGAATTTCAGCAATATAGGGAGACCCCGGTCTCTATAAAACATTGAATACAATTTTAAAGTTAGCCAGGCATGGTGGCATGCCTAGGGTCCCAGCTCTTCGGGGGAGGGTAAGGTGGAGGGATCACTTGAGCCTGGGAGGTCTAGGTTGCACTGAGTCATGATCACACCACTGCACCAGCCTGGGCAACAGAGCAAGACCCTGTCTTAAAAAAGAAATTAAGGCTTTAAAAAATATCTTCGTGACTCAAGTTACTCCAGCTTCCGAGTCAGATAGCTTCTGTTTCAGCTTTTAAACACATGGAAGTATCTTAGCTTTTCCTACCCTATGTGCGATAGCACAGCATCCCTGAGTATATTGAACAAGATTACTTTTCTCTTCACCCAAATTCTCTTGTTCATTTTTTAAATTCACTTATTTTCACTTATTATTATTCATTCAACAAACATGTATTAATGATGAAACCTACCTACTATGTGCTGAAGCTTTCCTGAGTGAAAAGATGCATATAAAACATTATCTCTTCCTTTAAAGAAATTCATAGGCAAGCCATAGAAGGAAATGTACAGTTCTTATTCAGTATTTTTAAATCAACAATTCCAAAAGGATTAAATGATTTTTGTAGCATCCATGGTTTTATAGCATGATCATGTCACACCCTGACAGTTAAACCTCTCCATGACTTCCATAGGTTTTAGGATGAACTTGGAATTTGTACACACAACACCTGCTGTAAATGTCCCTTGTTCACCATTAGCAGGACAGCCCTTCCCTGCAGCAGAGTGACTTCTCACAGCCCGAGCTGTGCCATCCCTCTCTCTCTCATCCTTTGCCTATGCTCTTCTCTCTGTTTGGCATGCCTGCTGCTAGTGCTTCCTCTTTTGCTAGAGTATTCTTATACTTAGGAGTCTTCTCTGGAAAGCTTCCTCTGACTTCTTTAGTTTTATCTATGTACCTCTCCTCTTAGCTTCCATGGAATTATGTGAATATCATCATTATAGCATATGTCTTCCCTTTAGTTATTTCTCCTGGTAGAATATTCAGTCCTTGAAAGCAACACTGTCTTATTTTTCTTTGGCTCTATTACCTATCACAGTGCTTTCCCTCATAATATCCGCTCAATCAACTCCATTGACCTAATAATGCTTTAGAAAATAAATAAAGACACTTGTATATAAAGGTAAATCCGATAGAAGAAGCTATCAGAAGGAACTCTAAGAGCACATAGAGAAGCACATAGCTGAAAATGGGTATGAATCTAGTGGGCAGGCAAAGGCCTGAAAGCTCCCCTGCAGAGGTGGTGCTTCCCGTGCCGATTTGGAAGGGTGGGTAGAAATAAGATAGGGGAAGGAATGCTTACTGATATGAACTAGTGTCCTCGTGCTGAAGGAGCAACAGGTAAATGGCACAGAGGCAACAGTGGATGTATCAAGGTCTTTTTGAGAAATTGACCAAGACAGAAATAACTACGTAGTCATAGTCAAAAGGAGAATACGAGGTAGTTACATTTTCCCTTTGGTCATCTCTACTCTTGCCTTATAACTGAGCAACTGGGTCCTCCACAGCCCCTTCATTCTGTCCTTCCTTCCTGTCTCTCCTGGCCTGCCTCTCTGCTTCCCTGCTGTTCTCTCCTCCCATCCCCATCTTTCTTTGTGTATTTTCTCCCTCCTTTCTCTTAAAACAACAGCTGATTACAAGTGTTTGATCTCGGCCAGGCTCAGTGGCTCATGCCTGTAATCCCAGCACTTTGGGAGGCTGAGGTGGGCGGATCATCTGAGGTCAGGGTTTTCAAGATCTGCCTGGCCAACATGGGGAAATCCCATCTCTACTAAAAATACAAAAATTAGCTGGGCGTGGTGGTGTGTGCCTGTAGTCTCAGCTACTAGGGAGGCTGAGGCAGGAGAACCACCTGAACCCGGGCGGCAGTGGTTATAGCAAGTGGAGATCGCACCAGTGCACTCCAGCCCAGGCAACAGAGTGAGAGTCCATCTCACAATAATAATAATAATAATGATGTTTGATCTCTCACAGCTCAGTACTTTTTAGAACTTACACATGCTGACCTACTCTATTTTACAGAAAAGGTACATGTTGATCAAAACAGACACAACGCCTCTAACTTCTTACAGCAGTCATTCTTAATGGTACAGCAAAAAATAGAAGTCAGTCTCCTGACTTCTAATATAATAGTTTCAGACTCTCTATTGTCAAGTTGCTGCAACCTTATTCTTCTGGAATTTAAAAAAATCTATTTAAGCTCAGGAAAATAGTTTTAAAAGACTGCTTCCTTTAAGGCATGGCAACAGTTTTTCTCGATATGGACTGTGAGATCCACTTTCTGGAGATGGCAATTATATGAATGTGGAATATACATTGTTTGAGAATGTATGTGGAGAGCATGAATATTTCCTTCTTGTTAAAATATATTTTTATATCAAAGTGCCACGTATGTAACAGAGTGAGAAATTATTATGTTAATGTCTGGGATAGACCTTTATCTTAGGAACTCTGTGTTAGGTGGATTGGCTCTGTTGGTGGGAATTGAGGAATAAGAAAGCATGATAAGTGGAGCCAACAAGATGGGTAAGAAACTGCCTCATTCCCGATGAAACCTCAGGTCTTCAGCAAAATTATTAGACTGTTGAACTGTTTGGTGCAGAGTGATCTTTAGTGGAAACTGATATGTGACAGGCTGTTTGCATATGTTGGTTTCAATTAGAAGTGAGAAAGCACCCATTGGAGCAGCCACTATGAATACCTGACGAATACCCAGTACTCATTCTTTATTAACAGAGCCTCATTTTTTCAAGGTGAAATTGTACTCAGATACACAGTTCTCATCAATGAGACAAGAGTGACTGACCAATGGGGATTTGGGTTTCCCAATGCAGGCGACTCATCGGCTTCTCTTTTCTCATTTTCCTGCCAGCAGTATGATCAGGACATCACGGGTACAGCAGCCACCTGACAAGCAGGAGGATAATGTCAGTACCCTAAGGACAGAGGACCAGAAAGATGAAGAGAGTCTGAGAGAATGATGACACTGTGGAGCTAGACTGGGAAAAATACTCCCCTGTTTGATTGAGCCATTGCTGTTGCATTTCTGTTACATGCTGCTAGAGCAGGTCCTAACTGATCAATATACCCAAACATAGGAGAGGAAAGAGACAGGACCATGAAGTAAGCTGGCAGATAATTTGCAGAAATCATGGCGAGGGTGTTGAATTTTCACAGAGCACGAACTGGGAAGTTCAAAGAAATTATACTCCAATTCTGAGGAAAATGGAGGTTCTACTGTACGTCCTTACAGCATTGTGTGACAAGCAGCTCAGTTTCAAACAGATCTATGCTTGTCCTGGATCTGTGTTTGTCTGGCAGAGCCTGTGGGTCTTAGGACGTAGGAATGGCACAGGTCTGTTTACGTGACAGTCTAAGAAGCCTCCAAAGAACTCATTCTTGAGGAAAAAAAGATAGCTCTGTAGAAGATTGTTTCAAGTATAATGAACTTGTTGTCAAAGGGAAAACATTATGCGTAGGATTTTTATATTAGATTGCTCTCTGGCCAAATGCCTGAGGACCCCTGCCTGAGTTCAAGAGCAAGGAGGCTGCAAAAAGAAAGAGTAAAACTAGAATGGACGTTTTCTAAATACCCTCCCTAGGATGGTTAGCACCCAAAATATCGACATTCTTAATACTAGTTTGATAGGCATAATTGTGTTGAAGGCAGCCACTGCAGAGGTGGCAAAAAGATTGCTAAAGTGACAGGCATTGCAATGACAATTTCAGTGCCCTCAGTGTAGTCATTAGACATCTTGGTGCAGAGCTTTTGCGTGTACCCTGTATATAACATGACTATCGACACAATCTATGGTAGTCATAATTCTGTAGATGTCTCCTGTCCCAAGATTCCCCAAATCGAGTTATTCAAACACGAATCTAGGTGCCGTGCTAAAGGGACTCTGCAGATGTAATCAAGGTTACTATCAGCTGACTTAAGGTAACGACATGAGATCTTAAAAGCCAAGGAGGAAAACAGAAAAGTAAGGCAGAAGAGTTGAGGCAGGAGGGATCAGAGAAAACAAAAGTGTCAGAAGGACCTGACCTGCCATTGCTGGCTTTAACAATGAAGGCAGCCATGAGCTAGGGAATGTGGGTGGTCTCTAGAAGCTGAGAATGACGCCACCGCTGGCTAGCAAGGAAAAATCATCTCAGTTTAACAGTCACCCAGAACAGAATATTGCCAATAACCTGAAACCAGCTTGAAAAAACTTCTTTCCCAGAGGTTCCAGTAGACAATGCAGCCCTCCCAATACCTTGATTTTAGCTCAGCGAGATCCATGTTGGACTTTTGATCTGTCAAACTGTGAGATAATAAATTTTATATTAAGCTGCTAAGTTTTGGTAATGTGTTACAACAGCACAGGAAACTAATACATTATTTTACCTTTTTGTGATTATTTCTCTGTGCAGTCATGTGCCACATAATGACATTTTGGTCAATAACTGACCACACATATGGCAGTGGTTCCCTAAGACTGTAATACCATATTTCTACTGTACCTTTTCTGTGTTTAGGTATGTTTAGGTACACAAATATGTATCACAGTGTCACAACTGCTTATGGTATTCATGACAGACACATCCTATACAGGTTTTTATCCTAGGAGCAATGGGCTCTCCCATATAGCCTAGGTGTGTAGTAGGCCATCCTATCCAGGTTTGTGTAACTTCACTCCGTGATATTTGCACAATGATAAAATCACCTAACAGTGCATTTCCTAGATTGTACCCCATCGTGAAGCAATATATGGCTGTATGTTTGTCTCCCCTGCTAAACTCCTATCCTGTAGGGCAGGGATAATGTGATCCAGTTATTTACTTATTTGTCTATTTCCATTCCTCCTAAAGAAGGCTTCACCTCTATTTTTTTTCTTTTTTTGATATAAAATTTCCACTGTCTTTCCTTTAAAATATTGTTTGTTTTCAAATATCTTTTCAAGAGCAATGGTTGTATTGATTATTGCTAAGGTCTTTTTGCACAAGGAAAAGTGAAGTTTAGCCTCATTTGCATCTCAAAAAATAAGAGTTACATTTAAAATAGGCGTGTATATGTTGGGCTGATTCTGTTTACATTGGTTACAAGGTACAGTGTATTTACATTGGCACATACGTTGGTTGCTCCTTACCTTCATGCTCACTGGGGAGAGTTGCAGAGATAGTGTTAAGCCTCTTTCGTCCCTCAGTGATTTAAAGTTGTTCTTTTATCTTCTTATTACCATTCATAATTTTATCGCTACTACATTTATTTGTATTTAATTCACTTTCCCAGTAGAAAATATATTTTAAAATATTTTTGTTTTGAAAAAAGGAGAAAATGATATTTTAAAAATCACAAAAGTGAAAACTCCTTTCTTTTTTAAAGGATTTTTTAAAAGGTAAAAATCTGAGACTTATACAGATAAAAAACGAACATGTGGAAATTTTTACGTAACTCATTATTGATGAGGGAACGGGAAAGATGTTAAAATCTGTTCAGATAATCCAAAGAATAATCATGATTATAAATCAGAAATACTGAAATGAACTTGCAAATAAAGGCAAAATTGCTTCTTCCATAGTACAGAGAAAAAAAATCTCTTTAACACCCTCCTGATAGAATGTTTCATGTCTATAGATAAGAATTATTTTGCACCACTGTCAGTTATCTACAACAAAGGTATTGTAACATAGATCAAAGATAATAAAAAGTGCAGAGCCCAGGGGCTCATGCCTGTAATTCCTGCACTTTGGGAGGCTGAGACAGGCAGATCTCTTGACTCCAGGAGTTCAAGACCAGCCTGGACAACATGGCAATACCCTGTCTCTACAAAAAAAAACAAAATCTCAAAAACAACAACAACAAAAAAAAAAAAAAAAGAATACAAATTTTAGGAAGGCTTGATAGTGCATGCCTAAGTCCTAGCTACACAGGACTACAGGAATCTACAAACCTATATTGTTAGACTTGTCATCCATCTATTACTCTGTACAAAAGCATTTTATGGATTCCATTGTTACTATCATGTTTTGTAAATTGGGATATATAAAATAGTAGGGGAATTCTGTGTTTCAGTGTGCATTATTTAGAGCACACTCTTCCTTGTGATCCTGACTCTATGGGGGCTTTGCCCATTTTTTTCCCACACAGAGTCTCACTCTGTAATCCAGGTTGCAGTGAAGTGGCATAATCATGGCTCACTGTAGCCTCGACCTCCTCTGGGCTCAGGCAATCCTCCCACCTCAGCCTCCCGAATCAGGCACATGGCACCATGCCCAGCTAATTTTTGCATTTTTTTTTTTTTTTTTTTTTGCCATGTGGCTCAGGCTGATTTCAAACTTCTGGGGTCTAACAATCCACTCCCCTCAGCCTCTCAAAGTGCTGGGGTTATAGGCATGAGCCACTGTACACTGCCACAAATTTCTTAAATGTAGGAGGAATCAGTGCTTAGATTTGTAAGAATGTCTAATTCTACTGCTCAGTGTTAGAAATCACATTTGCATTTCATACCAAAGCATATCTTCCAGCCTGGTCTCTATCAGTAAAATTGGTTTAATATTTGCAGATTTACTTCTCAAAATGTTCAGAGCCATGAGCAAGAAAGGTGCTAATTCTGGAACTCCTTAGATTAAGCATGAACATTCAAGATAATGCTACATTTTAAAAATATAATATGTGGTATGCTTTGAATGTCCCCTTCAAATCTCATGTTGGAATTTAATTGCCATTGTGAGGGTATTAAGAGGTGGACCTTTAAGAGACAATTGCATCATGAGGACTTTGCCCTCATGAATGGATTAATATCATTATCATGGGAGTGATAAAAGGATGAGTTCAGCCTGATTCCTTTCTTCTCTGTCTCCTGTGCTCTCACCCTCTCTCACCATATGATGCTTTTCTGTATTTTCCAACATAGTACAACGGCCCCCCAGATGGGGCACCATGTTCTTGGATTTACCAGCCCTCAGAACCATGAACCAAATAAACCTTTTTTATTATATATTATCCAGCCTGTGGTAATCTATTATGACAACAGAAAACAAACTGGAGACAACATTGCTTTGCTATTTTTAAAATTTACCATGTTAAAAGTAGTTTTCTACTTTTTCATTTCAAATACAAAGTTCTCAGGGTGGAAAAAAATAAATTCTATTGTTTGTTTCCTTTTCTGTCCACCATGAGAACATTTTTTGCATTATTTTAAATTCATATTTCAGTCAGTAAAATTAGTAAGATTAATGTTTTGTGGTATAATCTAATTATAAATTAAGGAATTTCTATTACAATTAATCTAGGGACCTCAAACAAATGACTTAGGTTTTCTAAATCTTGGGGCTGTAAATATTTCAACAAGATAATCTCTTTGTTCCCTTTACCTCTTAAATCATTTTAGTGTGATTGATATAGTGGACTGGTTTGTAAACATATTCATCATGGTTAATTTTGGCAGAAGACCACTATGGACTGGCTACATACAACATCCATTTCCACATGCAAAGCAAAAAGCAAGTTTCCTCACATAATGGAAATTTAGTGAGTTTCACCATTAACTATCAGTTAGTTAATGTCAACTTTAAATTACTTATCTTAAAAAGCACTTACTAATACCTGATATCAGATACTGTGTTGTTATATTATAAATATTAGTATCATATATGTGAATGGTCCAATTATTACTTGCCAAAATCAAATGTTGAGAACTCTTACTAAATCATCAATGATTTGAGATTCACACCTTTATATTAAACAATTAGACAACTCATTGATATTATCAGGATTATTCAATAACTTTAAAATGTTTACAATTCTAAGGTTAGCACTGCACTGCTGGTTTGTAATTCTCTGATACTGGGGATGTAGAATTTACATTTCTTTTGGTTCTACATTTTAGTATTTAGGAAAGAAATTTTCAAAGATGAGATATTTGATTATGGCATTAACTATCTTACATATTTAGTATGTAATATTCCCTATACTAATTATCCAATAAAAATGCTCATATTTAATCATTGCCATAAAAACATAACTAGTGTTTTATGATACACACATACATTTTCTATCTCTCACACACACACAAACACACACTTGTAAGGTGGGTAAAAAAGAGAAAGGAGAAAAAACATATGTTTTGTAGAGTTTAAAATATTTTTTCTTTTCTGAATAAATGCATTCATCCTTCATGAACCTTTTTAAAAATGATTTAGACAAAGAAACATGATTTCCAAGTAACTACTATCATAACCTTATCCACTTCCTTGAGAAAACTGAAGTATGGCCAACCAATTTTCAGATGCTTCAGTCTGAGTTCTAACACTCCTTCCCTAAAATAGTCAGAACATAAGTCACACAAATACATGTACTTTGAAGGCTTCCCTGTTGGTTCTACATCGCCAAGATAATAAAAGTGAGTTCAGAGTAAAGCTAGTGAAATTATCATTTACAAAAGCAAAAACTTACCAAGCATCAAATGGTAGTAGGCAAGAATAAGGGCAATGTATGAGTTATTGCTAATATAAGTCAAAGACTATTCCTGTCTGTTTTTAGAGCCATATCATTCTCCTGCTTCTTCCACTATGCCTTTTTCTTTACTCTGACATTGCATTTTACTGACAGCATGTAAAAATTAAACTAGATTTAATTTTTGCCCTGAAGTTCTTTCTTATATTTCCCTTTACTGGCTGAAAAGACCATTCTGAGCCCTCTATTTTTCTTCTAAATTCTATTTGAAAATGAAAATGTGCTTTTTATTTCATTTCTCTTTGCTTGTATTTTATGATAGGCAGAAAAAATAAGCCAGGTAGTAGTTTCAATACTCTGTCTGGAAATCTCCTTAGCTAAATCATCAATTTTCCACAATGCTGCAAACAGCAGTGTTGACAACTTTCTCCCATTATGTAACAAGGGTTCTGTTTCCTTCTACTTTCTGTAGAAATTTCCTTGCTTTCCTTGAAACATTGACAAACAGCCTCCTTGATACCTTCCATCCACAGCACTATCCCCAAAACAATGCCCCATGATTTAGGTTTCTTTTTATTTGGGTTTGTCTTTTTTATGTCACACCCCACACCTCATGCCAATCGTTTTGTTCCAGTTATCTATTGCTACCTAATAAATTACCTGTGACTATCATAATATCTGTGGCTCAAGAATTCAGAGACCGTACAGTTTGGATAGTTTTTTGTTGTTATTTATTTGTTTGCTTAAACAACAGAAATTTATTTTCTCACAGTTCTGGGGGCTAGAAGTCCAGCAACAAGGCACTGGCAGGGTGGATTCCTCTGAGGCCTCTCTCATTGGCTTGCAGATGGCTGCCCTCTTGTGCCTCTTCACATGGCCATCCCTCTTGTACTCCTGATGTCTCTTCTTATAAGGACACCGTTCACATTAGATATATACTGGATCATTTTGTTTCATTTGTTTCTCCATAATGCTTGTGGTCTCAGCTGAAAATGTTTGAATAGCAAAGAATATATGAACAGCTCAAAGCTAGACTCATCCAGAGACTTCTCCATTCACATCTGTGGTGGCTAGGCAGGGATGACTTGAAGGCTGGGGTGCAGCTGGGACTTTAATAAAAGTGCTTTGTATAGTCTCTCCATGTGATTTGGGCTTCTTCAAAGCATGGACCCTGGGTGGATCTGGATGTCTTATACGCAGGCTAAAACTCCAAGAGTAGGTGATCCAGCCCCATAGTAGAATCTGCATGACTTTTTATGACCTACCCTTGGAAATTAGATACCATCACTTCCACTAATCTCTGTTTGTCAGCATAGTCAGAGCTCACCCAGATTTAAGTGGAAGGGGCAGAGACACCACATTTCAATAGAAGAACATCAAATAACCTGTGGCCATGCTTTAAAACCACCACAGTCAGGCACTCAAATTAAGCAATAGCCGTCCAATAGTAAAGCTAGAAACTATTCCTCAAAAAGAGAATAAGTACTTGCTGGAAGTAATAGCTTTTCTCCAAGAACACAGTCAAGGCCTCTACAGGAACACAGGAAGCCTCTTCCAGGGTCTTAAAGAGCCTGAATTCAGCACCTTGATTAACCACAGATCAGATGCAATGCGTCACTGATCCACCACCAAGTGGCAGAACGGGTAGAACCTCCTGGAAAGTTTCGTTAACTGTGATACTCCCTCAAAACTAACAGCTTTATGAATTATTCTTGGTTCTTTATTAATTTTAAAAGAACAAATTTCACACCTGATACCACATAGTCACTTTCTAAAAATACTTATTCTGAAAGAAATAGAAATGTTATGTATTTCAGAAAAAAAAAAAAAAAAAAAAACTGTTGTGAAAACAACTACTCTCCCAATATCCTTGCCAGCTGACAACCTGTGAGTTGATGAAACATCTAGAATTTTGAAGTTGATATGTCAAATAGTATACTTAGGTCTGACTATCAAACTGCTTCATTCCTTAAATTATTTATTCCATTTTTCTTACTGGCATAGTTGCCTTTTGTAGGAGTGAAAAAGAATTTCTATTTTACTTGTTAGTCAACATTTTATAGAAACTGGTTAAATCCTTTTTTGAAAACTGCGTATTCAATATCTCAAATAAGCATTAAACAAGTAATTCTTGCTTTGGATTTACGATTGTCAAGATAACATTTAACTCAAAGTCACAGAAGTAGTTTGAAATAAGAATCCCATGTGAAAATACAATGCTCATTTAAATTAGAGGTTGGCAACATTATTTTTTCTGTAAAGGGCCAGGTAGTAAATATTTTAGGCTTTGTGGTTCATAAGGTCTCTTCCGTCAGTGCTATTCAACTCTGTCACAGCAGCACAAAAGCAGCCATCAGAGACAATAGAAATGGCCGTGGCTGTGTTCCAGTGAAGCTATTTTTACAAAACAGGTGGTGGCTGGATTTAGCCCCTGGGCTTTAGTTTATAGAGCCCCGATTTAAATCAAAGTGTGTTTCTGGGACCATCAACATCAGGCTCACTTGGGAACTTGTTAGAAATACAAATTCTTAGATCCCAGCCCATATGCGCTGAATCAGCAACTGAGGGGTAAAGCCACAATCTGTGTTTTAACAAGCCCTCTATGTAATTCCAAAGTGAACTAAACTATTAGTGTATGTTATATAGATTTTTGTCAATATATGACAACTTTGCTTACATAATATTGATTATAAACTATTAAAAAGAATGATGGTTTCCAATTCTATAAGAACTAGATAGGATTTTTACAGCATTATTAGGCAAATTGAGCCAGAATGCTGTATTTGTAAATGATGGGCTCTTACACAAAGACTTTTGCTTACTCTTCTTTGTGTCTTCTATTCCAAGCAACACATAGTAGGTGCTTGAGAAAGACTTTTTAAATAAACTAAAATAAGAAAAGATGAAAAAGCACTGATTTTCCCTAGAAGTATAGATTGACAAGGAAACTCATTAACCAGGCTATTACAATTCTTTGGCTGTCTAAATATTGAATGAATGAATAAAAGAAGGGGTCAAGAAAACAATCTGATTTTTCTGTGAACCATAAAATAATATTCTATATGCCTAAATAATTAATAAGTGACAGAAATAGACCTCTGCATAACTTGAAGCACTGAAAGAGGCTTATGAAAAGATTTGCATTTTTCCTTCCAGTTTGAACATTCTCATGATTCTTTATCGCCAAAAAGTGAAAACAAAGTACTTGAAAGGAAGAAAGATTTCCAAAATGTTGGAACAATTATGGACAAAATTACTAAAGGAAAAGAATGTGAACAGTTTCTCAAAAAGCTTCTGCCTTCCTCCGGCCCACTCTCAACACTCACCCCGAAACTATACCCTCCCTTGCCCCTGGCTTAAGCCCTTAAACATGCCCTGTGGGAACGAGGCCAAACTTAGACCAGATTTGGTAAACCTACATTCTCCAGTAGAGGGCATAAATGTTAATTACAAAATATTTCCAGAATTACTGCCTTCTATATGAAATTCCATGTCTTGGTTTCATATAGAAGTTCCTTTAAGTACTCAGGAATTTACCTGTTTGTTTTTCCCTCAATTTTGTTCACAGTGATTAGTTTTTAGCATTGTGATGGGGACACAGTAGAAATTCATCAATATTTGTTTAATGAGTGTGTGACTGCACTAGACGCTCACACATGCATGCACAGCCATCAGTGTTTTCACATATATAGTAAACCAGACACTGTAATAAAAATATTTATTTATTCATATATCTATCTGCCTATGTATCTATCTTGGAATTTTTAACAATATCCAATCTTTACAACATTACTCAGGAATCAAAGGGTATGAACTAGTTTTGATTTGTTTTTCTGAAACAGTGCATGAGGCAGCCAAAATCATCCATGAGCAGAGACTTTAAATTGATTTTTTTTTTTTTTTTTTTGAGATGGAGCCTCACTCTGTCACTCAGGTTGGAGTACAATGACGCAATCTTGGCTCACTGCAACCTCTGCCTTCTGGGCTTAAGCAATTCTTCTGCCTCCACGTCCCAAGTAGTTGGGATTACAGGCATGTGCCACTGTGCCTGGCTAATTTTTGTATTTTTAGTAGAGACGAGGGTTTCCTCATGTTGGCAAGGCTGGTCTCAAACTCCTGACACAGGTGATTCACCGAAAGTGCTGAGATTACAGGCATGAGTCACAGTACCTGGCCTTAAATTGATTTCTTAAAGTAGATTCTTGATTTAATGATTCAGAGAGTAACTAGTACAGTCATCTCATTTTATAAATAGTATTAGATGTTTAATCATTTTATATCTAATACAAAATAAACAACAGAGTTGATCTATCAGTGTTTTTCAAACTGTGATTTGCAATGTAGCAGCAGATCATGAAATCAGTTCAGTGAGTTTTGACCAGCATGTGTGTTTGTGTGCGTGTAAAATAGAAAAGATGAAACTTCAGAGTGAAAATCAGCTATTAAAAGGATTACTTTATTGAAAATAAAAATGAAACAAAAGTTTCTTTTTATTTCAATTTTACATATGTGTATGTGACTACATGTAAAAAAAATTGTCTTGTGAGTTGCAACCCAAAAGGCTCTGAGAGCCACTGATTCAATAGTGCCAGAATATGGCTTAACTCCTAATTCTCTCATTTAAATTTTTCTCAGTTCATCTTTAATATCAACCATAGAATAAAATGTGTTAACTCTACGGTAGGATTAACCCTATAAGTTGGAGTAAATTTCAGCAGTACTGAGAGACTCATTAATAAAAACTGCACAACACAGTGTTCCACTGCAGCTTTTCCGAATAACAACTTTTAATTTTAGTTAATTTAATAGGGGGTTATTTTTTCTCCAACAAGTGATATGGGCAGGAGACATGGAATTACTGGGTAGAAGAAGGCTGTTGCCTGGGAAAGGCCCAACCCTCACGCCTGGATACCCACAGCCATTAATGGGAACAGGCATTTCTGTTTTTGTGACCGAAAGTTGCCTTTTGACCCACCACCCCCCCCACCATCCTGTACTCATAGAAATCACAAACCCTAGCTCCAGGAGGAGACAGGCAGGCAAACAGAAGAGCACAGGAGTGGCCAAGAAGGAAAGAAGAGAAGAAACATTGGGAAGAGTTCAGCTGGGAATGGTCAGAGAATTGGCCACTGGATGGCCAAACTCCAGGGGAAGATCATCTTCCCATTCCATCCCCTTTGCAGTTCCCCACCCATCCTGCTGAGAGCCACCTCCACCACACAATAAAACCCTCACATTCATCATCCTTTAAGTCCATGTGTGCCCTGATTCTTCTGGGATGCTGGACAAGAGCTCAGGATACAGTAAGCTGTCACACTGACCCTCTGCTCCTGCAAAAAAGCAGAAGGTCCACTGAGCTGGTTAACACTTAAGTCATCCGTGGACAGCAAGGCTAAAAAAGCGTGCTTTAACACACACACACCTGGGCTCCTGCACCTGTCCATCTGTGTGCTCCCCTTCCCATAAGGGGTTTGAGCAGTGGCAGCAACCAAACAGATAAGCCACACCCTGTCACACATCCTGGGAGGTGGGTCAGAAAACTCCCATTTCACAAGAAAACTTTGATCCTTGGAACAATGAAAAAAATTGGGTTGGATTCTAAGCAAGGTAACTGATGGATATATAAAAGTTTCAATTCTCTAAAGCAGAGAATCAGGATAAACAATGCATAGTCAAATGTTAGAAAAGCAGTTAAAACTAGTTGATACAAGTAAATACACTTGGAACACTATTGATGACATAAATGCCTAGAAATAGCAGATATAATCAATTAGGCTTTCTTACTATCTACATATACTATTTAATCTAAACTATAAACATTGTGTATATATAAACAAAACTTTCAACAGATGCATTTGATCAGAGCACATTAAATGTTCTAAAAAGTGACATGGAGTGGTTTCTTCACACCTGGAAAACATAACTAGCTAAAACTGAATTTTTACAGAGCGTGATGTGGAAAGTTGGTTTCAAAATCACCAAATATTTCCTCAATAATCATAAGCATTGCTAATAGAGTCTATAAAATTAACTAGCGTTTTCTACTATAGAGGATTATAATCTAGTTGAAGAAAAAGACAGTGCAGATCAGAATGAACATAAAAATGGTTGGCAATTATCTGGATATTTATAAATACTGAATATAATTGTTTAGAATCAAATGGATAATAATTTATATATTTGAGTTATTTATTAAATTTATTAATTATCTCACTATTTGGATTAGATAGAAATAGCTTCAAATGTTAGCTATTGCTACAGTTTGTCTTCAAATCTCATGTAGAAATGTTATCCTGGTGTTGGAAGTGGGACCAAATGGGAGATGTTTGGGTAATGGGGGCAAATCCCTCATGAATGTCTTTGTGCTGTTTTCATGGTAATGGATGTGTTCTCTATTAGCTCCCAGGAAAGCTAGTTGTTGAAAAGAGCCTAGTGCCTCTCCCCACTTTTTTGCGTCCTCTCTTGCTATATGTTTTCTACATATGCCTGATCCCCTTCACCTCCCACCATGAGTGGAAGGAGATTGAAGCCCTCATCAGAAGCAGTTGCTGGTGCCACACTTCTTGTACAATGTGCAGAAGCATGAGCCAAATAAACTTCTTTTCTTCATAAATTACCCCGCTTCAGGTATTCCTTTATGGCAATGCTAAATAAACTAAAATGACTATACAAGGCAAATTTGATTTCAAATTATTTCAAGGAATTGACTATTAAATAATTTTAACTATTACTAATTTCCATAAGATAATCTAATTGGATTCAATCAGCATTTTTTACAAAATTCATTGTGTGAATGTATAGTGTTAAACGGTTTTTATAATATAATTTCATAAATAAAATATGTTTTAGTTATTATAAATGCATGCTCTTTGCTTTTATTAACAGACTTCCCAGTGATGACAACTGTACATAAATAATACAATATTATGAATCTGTTATTTTGCCTACAAAATGTGTTGTTGAATGGCTGTCCCTTAAAATATTAATGTTGTGTGATGTGAGATAACTAAGGATTTAAAGGACTTAACCATTGTTGATCTATATTTTTAAAATTATACCACTGACAATAGTTTAGATGTCCTGTTGAAAATTAAGTGGAAATATTCTAGAATTGCTATAATTTTTCATATTCCCTGAGCAGGAAATACATTAAGGCTTTGATCTTTGGGTCAGCACAAGGTGCCATTAAGCAATGTCAACTGAAACTTTTAAATGTAAATTATGGAATAGAAACATTCACTTCTTAACTGAGTATCCATGAGCAGAAGATGTATTTGTTACAACTGATAAGGAATCTTATGTCTATCAGTGAAAAAGGTTATGTTTTAATATCTTTGCAACCATCAGTACAATGTTTGCTTAAGATAAGAGTTGTTATATTAACTGCACTTATCACAGGCAATAGTAAATAGTTTTCAAAAGCTAAACAAATAGTGAAAAACAAAAGTGAAGTAAATAAAGTGAAAATAAAAAGTGAAGCTTTTATAAATTTTTAATTGTCTTTTAAAATATTATCTTATTGATTAGTTATTCCACATCCCACAACAATTATTATTTCAGGAGAAATAATAAATAAATCTTTTTGTTAATTTCCTTGCAATATTACATATCAGTTGATCTCTTGGTCTATCTATTCTTTAATCAGTGTTTTTCCAAGACTACATAAAACTCATAGTTGACACATAAAGTTTTTCCAGGTGAATATTTTTAGAAATCTAAAAATAACATTTAAAAGCAATAAAACAGGCTTCATAAGTAGAATATTTTATGCTAATTATCAAATTTGAATTATGTAATATAGGAATATCCATTTTAATCTGAAGTTTTATTTCATCGAATAATTTTGGCAGAGTTAAATTTTTAAAATAGGTTTAAGATATAAATGTATTTTTTAAACTTGTTATTTGAAAATAATTTCAAATGTACAAAAAAATACAAAAATGAAAACAGTACAAAATGTGCCTTATGTTCTTTCAAATACTAACATTTTATTCTATTTGTTTTCTAACTGGAAATAGACTTCATGACTCTGTCCCCTAAGCATCTCAGCTTATGTTTCTGACACATAGGGATAGCCTTACTTAACCACAATACAATTACTTAATACAATTGTTAACTTCAGCAATTAACACTTTGATATGGTTTGGCTGTGTCTCCACCCAAATCTCATTTTAAATTGTAGCTCCCATAATTCCCATGTGTTGTGGGTGGGAACAGGTGGGAGATAATTGAATCATGAGGGCAGTTTCCCCATGCTGTTCTCCTGGTAGTGAATAAATCTCATGAGATCTGATGGTTTTATAAGGGGAAACCCCTTTTGCTTGGTTCTCATTCCGTCTTTGCCTGCATGCCTTTCACCTTCCACCATGATTGTGAGGCCTCCCCAGCCACATGGAACTGTGAGTCCATTAAGCCTCTTTTCCTTTGTAAATTACCCAGGTATGTCTTTATCAGCAGTGTGAGAACTGACTAATACACACTTAGTCAACCACCGTGCTTCCAGTTTTCTCACATGACTGAATAATATCTGTTATATTACTTTTCTCCGTTAGTACAGGATCCAGTCTAGATTCAGGTATTGTGTTTAATTGTTAAGCCTCATTAGCCTTCTTTACTCTGAAACATTCCTTTAGCCATCTTTTGTCTTTGATGACACTGACACTTTTAAATAATAAAGTCCTATATTCTAATAGATTATTCCTCTTTGCATGTTTGCCTGATACAGTACTCCTTCGTAATTAGATTCAGGTTATGCATCCCCAGGTGGGAATACTGATTGTCGATGTTATTGCCTCTCGGGTGCATTCAGTGTTCATCTGCCCATTACTAATGAAAATTTGGGCTGCTAGCCAAGGTGTTGTCCGGTTTCTTCACTATGCATCCACCATCCCCTCTGCCCCCGCCACAACCCTGGTCTGTGGAAAAATTGTCTTCCACAAAACTGGTCCCTAGTGCCAAAAAGTTTGGAGATCATTGCTCTAAATCACTTCTAGATTACTTATAATACCTAATACAATGTAAATGCTATGTAAGTAGTTGTTATATTGTTTAGGGTATAATAAAAAGAAAAAAGCCTGTACACGTTCAATACATATGCAACCATCCCTTTTACAATCCTTAGTTGGTTGAATTTGTGGATGAGGAACCCACAGATATGGAGGGAAGACATGCTTCTTTTGAGTTCTGTCTGTTTTTAGTTCTTCCTTACCTTCTGGCAAAAGATTTTCATTCCAGGCTCATCTTATACTTACCCTGTTGTCTTCTAGAGATCAGCCATTTATCCAAAGAGCCCTGGTTTCTTGTGGAATAGTATTAGACACCAATATCTCAGTTCTGGGTGTGCTTCCTAAACGTACTTTTTATAACTGATGAAACTAGTGAATTACGTCAAACAGTTGAATTCATTCTTTGACAAAATGAGATCTGATTTAAGTGTGTAAGCAACATCTAGTTCATCTCATATATACTGAAATTTCATTCAAATAGTAAAAGTATTATGGAGTTTTTCTGAAACCTAAAAAAACTTTAGAAAATATGCTTATACTTACACCATGATGTTACTCTTTAGTGGCACATAGAAGCCATCACATTTTTGAAGATGTTTCTTTACACAGTTAAGATCAATTTAGCAAATCATTTTTTTGAAAGGAGATTGGTATAATTCTTTTGATGAGGGAAAAATTATTTCATGGATGATGCCCCAATTTTCTATAAGGGTCCAACATCTCAAAAACAAAACAAAAAACAGAAAAACCCTGAAACTCCACATCCAAAACTGAGCAACAGGGTGAGATCCCATCTCTAAAAAAAAAAAAAAAAAAAAATCAAAAAATCGGTTGGGTATGGCAATGGAAGCCTGTAGTTTTGACTGCTCTGTAGGCTGAGGTGCAGGGATTGCTTAAGCCCAGGAGGTTGAGGCTGCCATGAGTCATGATGGCACCACTGCACTCCAGCCTGGGCAACAGATTGAGACCCTGTCTCAAACAAAACAATCCTACATCCACACGTCTATATTTATCTACATGAGTCTAACTTTTGAATGTTTCGTCAAAGCATGATATCAAATGTAAGAAATTCTGATATCCTCTCTAATGTGAGCTACTTAGTGATAAGGCTTCATTACAAGTTGTTTTCACTTTCTTGGAGACACTCTGATCCCTATTTTACGAAGACAAAAATATGGTCCCCTGGCTTGCTCCATGGTAATACTACATTCACAGTTTCTTGACTGATGACTGTCTTCTCTGTCCTCTAGAGTGGAGAACAATATGTTGCTAGGGTTTATGACAATGTTGCAAAACTCAAGGAAAAATGTGTTACTTAGTTGATTTTGGATTTAGCCCAAACCCACACCCTAACTCTAGCCCTACCCCTAATCAGCATTATTATGAGTCTTCAGTGTACAGGGGTATGTCTCTGCTAAAAATGGAAGACCACATTGTGATTTCAGTGGAGAATCTAGGGGGCTAAAGAAAGCTTTGGAAGGTAAGTTAGGACTTACTTCATTCGTGTCTCATTACATAGTGGGTTTTCACTATTTTTACAGGTGAAGCTTTAGGTTTACTCAAATATTTTACCTTGTCCAGGAGTCCTTTCTGTTCAAATTCAATGAATTGTGATGAATTCACACCTCATCAAAGGACAGGCCTCATCAAACATGCAACCATTTCCGGAATGTGTGTAACAAATAACTGAAGGTTAGGGTAGATCAAAAAGATTTATGTTTTAATTTAGTTAATAATGTAGACAGTTTTTTACAAAAATATTAGCTAATAACATAACCTGGTATTGTGAAGGCTTTTCATGCTTCTTACTGGAATTAGTATGGCACTTAGTAGAAATGCTATTTCAGATTCGGAATCGCAAATATCACTTTCTTAGACATTAGAAGACAATGTATACATTGACTATGATTTTTGGGATCTAAGCAGCATTCTATCTTCCCCACTTATTATTTAAAAGGAAAATTATACCAGAATCACCTTCCACCAGGTCCCACCTCCAACATGGAGGATTACCATTTGACATGAGATTTGGTGGGGACATAGATCCAAACCAGCTTGGGATCTTGCTCTGTGACCCAGGCTGGAGTGCGGTGGTGTGATTATAGCTTGCTGCAGACTGCACCTCCAGGGCTCAAGCAATTGACCTGCCTCAGCCTCCCAAAGAGCTATGACTACAAGTACATGCCACCATACCTGGCTACTTTTGTAAACTTTTTTTGTAGAGTCAGGGTCTCACAATGTTGCCCAACCTGGTCTCAAACTCCTGGCCTCAAGTGATCCTCCTGCCTTGGCCTCCCAAAGTGCTTGGATGAGAGGCATGAACCACCTCACTCAGCCTCAGTTCTTTAATTCAACACCTACTATGTATCATGTATTATTTTAAACATGGGAATACAGTAATGAACAGAAGAGACAAAGTTCCTGTCATTATAGATCTAATACCCCAGTGCAATTGTAAATATAAAATATGGAATATAATGCCAGGTTTTTAGAAAGTACGTGAAGAAAAATTAAACAGTATACATATAATTATTTTTCTCCCGAGTTTAATGTAAAATTCAGTTGCAACAGGAAAGACAGCAGAGAAGCCATGCTGCTACTCTGCCTACAAAGTAAAGGTGGTACATGGTTTTATGTCTCAGTTTCCCTCTCTGTAGTCTAACTTGAAATTATCATTTGGTCTGAGAAAGGAAACATTTTGTTACATTTTATGGTTTCATTTGAATTGCAGGCGACCTGTGATAACACTTTTGAGAAAATTCTTTTTTTTTTTTTTTTTTTTTTTGAGACAGACTCGTGCTCTGTGGCCCAGGCTGGAGTTCAGTGGCATGGTATGATCTCAACTCACTGCAACCTCTGTGTCCTGGGCCGAGATGATCCTCCCACCTCAGCCTCTTGTGTAGCTGGGACTGCAGGCATGCACCACCACAGCCAGCTGATTTTTCTTTTTAGTAGAGACGAGTTTCTCCATGTTGCCCAGGCTGGTCTCAAACTCCTGGGCTAAAGCAATCTGCGCACCTTGACCACCTAAAGGGCTGGGATTATAGATGTGAGCCACTGTGCCGAGCTGAGAAAATTCTTATTAATCAAATCTTTACAAAGGATGAGGGTTAACCTATTTTGCCTGTTATTTCCTATAAATGCCTGGCATACGCAGAGAGCTTGCCAGGAGACCTTAACTGCATTTCCACGAATATAAATACACGCTTTTTCTTTTAAGTGAGTTTCAGTAGTCAGCAAGTAGATTTTCACTATCATAAAGTATTGTTTTAGAGAGATAAAAATGCTACTGTCAGAGGACTCGTTCTCTCCTATTGGGTGTTGCAAACAGATTTTGCTACTTATTGAACTGTCCTTTTTTCTTTCTTTCTTTTATGAGACTGCACTAAACTGTTTTAGATTGACTTTCACAATTAGTTTATTTTACAGTAAGTTCACTGGACTCTTGTGACTAATCTTAATACTATACTTAAACCCAGATTTGAGATTTATTAGAGTCTCAGAGCCCTGAAATCAGCCAAGTCCGAACTCTGCCCAGACTCTCACACAGGGAGAATACTAAGGATAGACCTAAAGTTGGATGGTTTGGATTTTCACAAAGAAAGATCTTTTGTTCTCCCCGAAGCTAAATGAAACATGTCATTAGGCCAACTCTTGCAGCCAATGTCAAGGAGTCAAGCAGAGGGCACTTAGCTGAAAAATAGGCAAGTTTTTAAAGGAATAAGACTTTTTTTTAGAAACCTGTCCCTCTTACATGTACTCATAGATCATAATCATCTTAATACTACCTGTGTTTCCTACAATAATTTCATTTTTTTCTCCTTTACTAATTCATTTCTGGAAATCTAGTGATGGCATACTACTTCAACTGTATTAGTTATCCAAACATGTATTTTCAAATTCATACATCTTTTTTCCCCCATAATCAAGTTCATTCATGCCTACCTCTAGGTTACACCCAAGATTCTAAGGATTACTAGTTAATGCATGACAGTGGATATGAAACTGATTCAATAGTCCCTTAGTTTTTTTGTTTTTGTTTTTGTTTTTGTTTTTGATAAACATAATCAACTCATACGATCTTAAAACTTGAAACTTAACATTTGTTTTATCTGAATTTCTTTCTCAGAAAATCAACCTTCCGGCATCTTTTTTAAAAGTATTAAAGAACTGAAACTCATGAGATCACCACATCAGATGCCGACCCCTCAATCATCATGATTGCTTCCTTGCCCCTCAATAGTTTCTGTTTTCTTACACATTGTCACATTTCTTCCCTGCTATATAAACCCCTAGTTTTAGTCCATCTGGGAGACGGATTTGAGACTGAGCTCCCAACTCCTCAGCTGCAGCACCCAATGAAAGCTTTCTTCCTTGTCAGTCCTGTATTGTGTCAGTGATTGGCTTTCCATGCACCAGCAGCAGCACCTAGACCAAATCCCTGGTGTTTCAATAACAGATGTATAAATGGCCCCAGCCACACCTTATGAGACTCACCATTATGGGCACCAGTAACACAGTACCCTAGGTCTGATAAGTCAAGGGCTGCTTTTGCTTTGGTTTTTCTGAGTTCCAGTTTTGCCTACAACTTAGTGTCCCCTAGAACTGAAGCCCTTCTAAGCCCTTACCAATTCCTGTCCCGGCATCTGGAGCTCTTGCCCTAAATTTTTTTCCCTAAATGGTATTTGGATCTTTGCTGCCCATAGAATTGTAACACATTTAGAAAAATATTCAGAGAACTCAGGCATATCTGGAGAAATTTATCATCACAGCATCATACTTCTAAAATTAGCCTCATAATCCATTCATGTTTGGTTTCTGATAATTTTATATTATTGGACTTTATAAAATTATAAAATCAAAATACCTAATGAGTTTTTACATTATTCACCAAATTCCTAATGAAATACTATTTTTATACTAAAAGTGTTTTTCAAAAGATGTAATTAGAAAAGTAAGTTGTAATGACATCTGATATGGTTTGACTCTGTTTACCCACTCAAATTTCATCTCAAATTGTAATCCCTATGTGTCAGGGGAGAGGTCTGGTAGAAGGTGATTAAATCATGGAGGCAGACTTCCCTTGCTGTTTTTGTGATAGTGAGTGAGTTCTCCTGAGATCTGCTTGTTTAAAAGTGTGTGGGATTTCCCCCTTAACTGTCTCTCTCTCCTGCAACCATGTGAAGAAGGTCCTTGCTTCCCCTTTGCCTTCTGCCATGACTGTAAGTTTCCTGTGGCCCCAGAGTCATACTTTCTGTTAAGCCTGCAGAACTGGGAGTCAACTAAACCTCTTTTTTCATAAATTACCAAGTCTCAGGTAGTTCTTCATAGTAGTGTGAAAACCTGGTAGTATAGAAAATTGGTTGGAATAGGGGCACTGCTGTAAAGATACTAGAAAATATGGAAGCAACTTTGGAACTGGGTAACAGGCAGAGGTTGGAACAGCTGGAGGGCTCAGACGAAGAAAAGAAGATGTGGGAAAGTTTGGAACTTCTCAGAAACCTATTGAATGATTTGGACCAAAATGCTGATAGTAATATGAACAATCAAGTCCATACTGACATGGTCTCAGATGGAGATGAGGAACTTATTGGGAACTGGAGTAAAGGTCACTATTGCTATGTTTTACTAAAGAGACTGATGGCATTGTGCCCCTGCTCCAGAAATCTATGGAAGTTTGAACTTGAGAGAGATGATTTAGATAGGGTTTCTTGAAAAAAGAAATTTCTAAGCAGGAAGATGTTCAAGATGTGGCCTGGATGCTCCTAACAGCATATAGAAATATGTGTTCCCAAAGAGATGGTCTGAAATTGGATCTTATTTTTAAAAAGGAAGCGTAGCATAAAACTTTAGAAAAATTGAACCCTGACCATGTTGTAGGAAAGAAAACAAAAACACTTTCTGGGGAGAAATTCAAGCCTGCTACAGAAATGTACATAAGTAAAGAGGAGCCACATGTTAATATTCAAGACAATGGGGAAAATGTCTCCAGCGTATGTCAGAGGCCATTATGACAGCCCCTCCCAACACAAGCCTGGAGGCCTAGGAGGCAAAAATGGTTTCAAGAACCAGGCCCAGGGCTCTGCTGCTCTGTGCAACCTCAGAGCATGGCATCCTGCATCCCAGCCACATCAGCTCCAATCATGGCTATAAGGGGCCAAGGTATAGCTCAGGCCATTGCTTCACAGGGTGCAAGCCCTAAGCCTTGGTAGTTTCCATGTGGTGTTGGGCTTGTGGGTGCACTGAAGGTAAGAGTTGAGGTTTAGGAACTTCCATCTAGATTTCAGATGTCAAATGGAAACAAATGGGTGTCCAGGCAGAAGTCTGCTGAAGAGGTGGAGCCTTATGGAGAACCTCTACGAGGGAAGTATTAAAGAAAATGTGGGTTTGGGGCCCCTCACATGGAGGGGGGCACTGACTAGTGGAGCTGTGAGAAGAGACCACAATTTTCCAGAACCCAGAATAGTAGATCCACAGACAGTTTACATCATGTGCCTGGAAAAGCCACAGGCACTCAATGCCAGCCCATGAAAGTAGCCATGGAAGCTGTACCCTGCAGAGCAAGAAGGATGGAACTGCTAAGGACTTGGAAACCCACCCCTTGCATCAATGTACCCTGAATGTGAGACATGGAGTCAAAGGAGATAATTTTGCAGCTTTAAGATTTAATGACTGCCCCCCTGGGTTTGGGACTTTCGTGAGGCCTGTAGCACCTTTGTTTTGACTAACTTCTCTCATTTGGAATGGGAATAATTAACCCAATTCCTGTGCCCCCATAGTATCTTGCAAGCAACTAAATTGTTTTTGATTTTACAGGCTTGTAGGCGAAAGGATTTGCTTTGTCTCAGATGAGACTTTGGAGGTGGATTTTTGAGTGAATGCTGGAATGAGTTAAGACTTCTGGGGACTGGTGGGAAGGCATGATTGGTTTTCAAATAGGAGAAGGACATGAGATTTGGAAGGGACCAGGGGTAGAATAAGGTAATTTGGCTCTCTGTCCCCTCTCAAATCTCATCTCGAATTGTAATCTCTATGTGTCAGGGGAGGGCCTGGTGGAAGGTGATTGAATCATGGGGGTGGACCCCCCCCTTGCTGCTCTCATGATAGTGAGTGAGTTCTCATGAGATCTGGTTGTTTGAAGGTGTGTGACACTTCCCGCTTCACTTTCTCTCTCTCCTGCAACCAGGTGAAAAATATCCTTGCTTCCCTTTTGCCTTCTGGCATGATTGTAAGTTTCCTGAGACTTCCCAGTCATACTTCCTGTTAAGCCTGCAGAACTGTGAGTCAATTAAACCTCTTTTCTTCATAAATTACCCAATCTGAGGTAGTTGTTTATAATAGTGTGAAAATGGGCTAATACAACATGTGAAAAATATAAACAATGTTTCAACTTTTTACATTTATTGGGATAATACTACCACTAGCTCAAGCTGAATCAATGGGATATTTATATTCAAAATAGAAAAATAGAACACACCACTTTGAAATCTCATTGTCTTAAAGATGGTAAGATAGAAATGTTGTTCTGTAAATAAGCATTAAATATTTAAATGTCTTTAAGTAATATTATTATCTCCAGGAAATGATACAAGTAATAAAAGCAAAAGTATGTACAGTTGTTTGACATGATGGAGAGTCTAGATCTTTCATAATTGAAAGCATAAAGCCTTTTTACCAAGTCAAGAAAGTACCATATTATCTATTCATATTGTAATACATTATTTCAAGCTTCTTATTTTCAACATGAGGCAGAAGAGTCCCAGAAGTCGACAACAAAAAGAATACATGAAGAAAGAATATTGTTGGATAGTACTATCTAGGCAGGCAAATTTATAGTATTATCTGTGAATACCACAATATTAAAATAATTATGCCTTTAATCAAATTTTTAAAGTTTGAGCATTAGCCATATATTTTATCTAATTATTTTTACACTAAAAATGTTCATAAGTTATTTGTTTCCATGTTCTTCAAATAACAATGAAGGACATTTAATAATTCCTGATACTGAGACATGACAAATTTTTTCTGTGGATGCTTAAGAGGAAATAGCAACATAAAATGCATGCATTTTAAAACTTCCTTACAGCAAATACAGCTATTTCTTTTAACATCTCTCAATGTAATGAAATGGTTACATAGTAAAAATCAAAAAATGTTCCATAAAAGAGATTCTTTGGAGATTAATAGGTTTAGAAAACAATAGAGTCCATATATAAATTTCTATTAGTCTTGTTGAATCCATGGATATATTTCAGAGCAGTTTTGTTTTTTGTTTGTTTGTTTGTTTATTTGTTTTTGGAAATCAGACACTGAAGAGAATTGAGAGTTGGGGGTTGGAGAGTGAATAGAACATCACCACAGAGATATGTACATAAGCACAGTATTTTGCATATTCTTCTAATATTTACATATGTTCCATGATTCACAAATATAAACTGAAGCTTTTCAAACTGCAGCTTTTCAAACTTTCATTAACATCAGAAATTAATGAAATCATTCTGATGGGCTGGAATCAGCAGTTTACAAAGCAAAATGCTTCTGGTAAAGTTCTGGCACTAGCAATATGGCTTTGGAATCTCCTTTAATTTCTCCATGAAAACAGACAGGTGAGCTAGAACAGCAAATCCAGAAACATCTACAAGAAAACTTTACAAACCTATGATGAAAGCATGAGCATATGGGGACAAGCCATAAAGAGCTATGAGGCACAGAGGGAGTCACCATCTGAGTGGCAGGAAGTGGAGAGAAGGGAACCAGCTTGATGGTCCTACGAATAATGAACAATCTAATTGCCAGAGTACTCACTGGAAATTGTAGCAAGCCACTTTGAGAACAGAAGTCAAAACCACAAAGGGCTTCTACAGGACTCAATTCATGAATAAATACAGAGTGTTAAAGCCTGATGTGGTCTAATGGGGCCCAAGGACCCTGAATCCTATAGAGTACTAAACTAATATACTGTACTGATTTTAAAGACAAATTCCCCTGCTGAGGAGTAGAATTCAATAAGAATATAATCCAAATTGAACAGAGAGAGAAACAGGAATGACAAAGGCAAAAGAAGTTTCTGATAAAAATTTAGGGAAGAACAAAGGATGCATATCTGCATAAAGCATGAGATAAAATCTTTATTATTGTCTCAACCAAAGAGGGAGCTCTAGAGCCAAGAACCTAAAAAAACTGTCTTGACCTACTCTCTCTCCTTGAAAGAACAAAATTACCTTTCTACAGTCCAGGAAAACCTGTCAGAAAAACATGTCCCCAGAAACATGTATGTATTTATACATACACCTAATATTTTTATAGATAATAAAAGTAAAAGTAAAATAATAAAAGTTATGAAAGTATAACATATGTCAGAATTATAAAAAGTTACTAATGAGTTGATTGGGGAAAAAATGAAGATTTGGAAAGAGAAGAGAAAAAGGTAATTTGAAAAGAGAACACAGGAAAGAAATAAAATTAAAACAAATATCTTTTGATAAATAAAGATTAAACTAGATGGAACACAAAAGAGAACAAACACAACAGATAATGCCTTGAGAAAAGTAGAATAAGAGAGAAGAAATGTTTTTAAAAGTTAGAAAGATAGAAAAAGATGAAAGGAATTTGAAAGAAGGTAATGAAACAGATGCAATAAATATCCAAAAAACATATAATACATCAATTGAACAAATAATAAAAACCATAATCTTAAAAAACTTTTTTAAAAAATGTAACAAAATTGTATCGTTAGTTTAACAACTCTTTCCTGAAACAAAAGACCATTTGAAATTAGTATTGAAAGGTTATACAACAAATCTAGGAAAACTGATCCAGAATGGACGGAGGCAGACATATCCTAGTGAAGCTACTAGTGAAGAACAAAATCAGAAAGACTTTCAGCCTTCCAGGCCAAAAAAAAATAAAAATAAAAACAACAAGTAGTTTATAAGGGACAGAAAATCAGATTGCTATCAGACTTCTGCACAGCAATTTTTTATGCCAAAAGACAATAGAGTAACATATTTTAAATCCTCAAGGAGAAAAATGAAAGTCACAGCTTTTTATTTGTAGGCAAACTGATTTTCAAGTATAAAAGTGACAGACAAATTAATACAGATATGCAAGAACTCAGAGAAAATTGTTCCCATGGACCTTTCATAAGTAATGATCCAGAGAACAAACTTCAGATATCTTAAAAGCATGGAGAGATTTCAAAATTCTTTTTAAAAAGAAAATAAATATATAAACTAATGGTGACATTAAATATGTATTTATCCAACTATGACTAATTGATATTTACAAGAGAGATAACATAATATGTAATGGCAATATGCTTTTCCAGTATAGATGCAAAACTAAGGTGAGAGTGGGAATATGTAAGAAAAATGGAACATATGCTCTGTGCCTTATAGTTTAGATGAACAAAACAGAATAGAATAAAGAGGAAAATAAAACATTAGGGTAAGCATACATAGTAACATTAAATATTATTTTGTGAAAGTTTTGTTTTTATTTTATATATATATATATATATATATATATATATATATAAATGCGTATTGGGTCAATATGTAAAAATTATTACTTGTGGGTTGTGGTTAAAATAATTTGAGAACCACGATACTTGAGGACCTTGGACCTGAGACTTAGGAAGGCTTTTGTAGAATATCTGCAATGTATATATTTTGGTAACTTTTCACAAAGTAGCTTTTCCTTCAGCTGAAATATTGATAATTTTGTCAGGGCAGCAATACCAAGGATATTGATCCTAAAAATTATCTAGAACTCTACTGTATTTCATCAATTCTAAGATGTGAAAAATATTTTTTTCACATCTTAACATCTCTGAAATCAGAATATCTTTTACATTTTACAGTGTCTTACAATAGTTTCAGGACTTTCTTTCTCTTCCTACTTAATAAATAATTAAATTAAATATAACGCTATACATAACATAAAATATTTTATCACTTATATTGCACTGTTTAAATCTATCTTCCCAAATTTAAAAGCTTAATAGCTGAGATAGAAACATGTAAAATTATGATTTATTGATTGTTTTATAAATGTTGGTCTTACAGTAATCAGATTACAAGGAAAGTAGAAATTTGAATAAAATTGTAAACAAACTTATGGTACTAATACCATTTATATCACTGGTGCTCGGTGATATTATATAGTAACTATGTTAATATAAATAAGAAGTATAACTGAGGGTACTATTATGACTATCGTAGTTTTTTATGTGATAATGTCATACTTTATTAGCTGATGTATGAGTCTGGGCCCAATCAGAAGATAAAAATCACACAGCAATTTAAGCAGGAGATGTTTAAAATGAAGAATTTTCAGTTATGATAGGACAATAGCTATAAAGATATAAAGAGAATACTAAAGTGTACTTTAAAGGTGAGGAAGCAGATTAAAGAAGGACAGACTTGGAAGGAGGGTCCTCTTCTCAAGGCTAAGGTTCAGACGTAATTGGAGAAAATATTACTGTAGCCCACTGGAGGGCAGAGACGTTTACTGTATCGCCAGTGGCTAGAAAAGCATGAAATAATCCTTGAGGGTGCAAGGGAGTCACAGCTAGCAGGAAGATGTACAAAGTGTGTAGGGGAGCTACTGCAGGTCAGAAGCCTGGATCATGCAGTGTCGACATTGAGAGTGCTGCAGGAAGCTGGTCACCTAGCTCCGGCCAAGGATACAAGATAGCTCCAGGAACTACAGACACTGGTCGCTTCTGGTCGCTTGGTCCAGCAAAGGAGCACTGGATGTCCTCTCTCCACTGACTTACCAAGCAGCAGAAGCAAGAATGCAAATACACACAGGAACCAGGAAAAGTTAACTTCTTCCTGCAGTTTTCCTCCCACATATCCTGGCTAAATTTACAACATCCTCTCTAAAAGAAAGAAATGATCAAGGGTTCAATATGGACTCTGAGAAGCAGTACTCAAGGGTGAATTTGGAGCTGATAAACGATAAATGAATAACTGGCACAGCAAGCGATCAAACATATCTTTGATGTATCTGCTTTAAGAAAGGCCTTGTAAACCCTGGGTTAGGTACTAGGAAAAATACTGTAATTGGGAAACTGTATGGTATAGCAGGAAGAGACGAGTAGATCTGAGATAAATGGGTGTAAAGAATTACATTCAGGCTGGGCACAGTGGCTCACGCCTGTTAACGCCAGCACTTTTGGGAGCCCAAGGCAGGAGGATCACTGGAGCCAGGGAGGTCAAGGGGGCAGTGAGCTATGATTGTGCGCCCCTGCACTCCTGCCTGGGTGACACAGCTACTCCATCTCGAACAAACGAACAAACAAACAACAGAATTCACTAACAGACTTACCAAGAGTCTCAAAGGTAGTGAATATCAGAGGATTGCATTTTAAATTCTTAGAAATGCATGCCTAGCACTATGGTGCTTAACCTAGCATTGAAATTAGACTACAGCTGTCTCGGGATCCCATTACTTGAAAACATGTTGCAAATTGCAAGTGAATCTATCAGCAAACAATTAAGAGTATACTCTGAGTCTAGCCATCTTTGCAAATCAGAAAGACAGTAGCTACTTCCCTCTTCTGCAATTGTGCTAGAGAATCCTCGTCTTCCTCCTGCACTACACACATGCACACACACACACACACACACACACACACACACACACACACAGCCACGGGACAAAAGTGGTGTCTATCATTCATGGAAAATTCCTAAGTCTATTTGTGAACATCTTTAAACCTTATAAAACACAACCCTTGGCTAACATTTTTAATTTAAAAATTGTTTTAAGTTTTTAAAAGTTTAAACATTTTTAAGTTAAAAAAGTTAATATACATCAATTTTAGGAAGAATTGACAGAGAATACACAAGTAAAATTTGAGACCTCACAAACAATTATGTTTGCTATATATTGGCATGCCTGCTATTTTTCCTAAGTCAATGAGTTTTTTCCATGTTTAAATAATTGTTAATGTAATGTAATTAATTTCAGACAATCCAGATAGCATTTCAAACTTACTTACAACTCAACAAACTTTATTTCTGCCCACAACACACTGCTCTAAGTATTAAATTATGCCTAAGGGCTGAATGTAAAAGAATTATGGGCCAAGAAAACTCCAAATCAGTTCTCGAGCAAAGATATTTTCTCAAGAAACGATCACCATCAACTGTGAAGTTGTTGATATTTTTGAAATCTTTCCTTGGGTATTTATGGTACAGTTTAATTTTAATTGTCAAGGCACTCATTTTCCCGTTGGAGTGTGATGTATTTCCTGTGCTTTTCTTCTCTGTGGTTCCCTGTGCAGCCATTTCATTATTACTGAATACCACCACCAGAGGGTAGGCAGGATAAGGGCAAATCAGTGAAACCGAAAATTGCTACTTGGAAGCGGCTGTGGCAAAAATTTCAGAAAGTAGCTGAGACGACTCACTAGTAATTAGAATCTCCGATAGTCCAGTGGACAACTGCAGAAATAACTTACAAATCTATGGTCTTCAGAATCTTCCTTTCAATGAATGAGCATGATCATGACAGGGAAGAGAAAGGAACGAAAAGCCTGTATTTTTCCTGCTGCTTCTCTTTCCTTCTGCATCATGCTTCTTTCAAATCTGCATTAATCATACCTCTCACACTTGATGCAATTTACAATCACAGCAAAACCTAAGAAGAAGTTTTCTCAATATTTGAAATCGAATGTTTTCTTAAAATCCTGGAAATCTAAATATGGGAAGCATTTAATATGGGTTTTTCTTGTAAGGATTTATTTAATAAGCATTTTGTTTTGTTTTAAATGCCACTGGTTAACACTTGAAGAACAATTTCCTGTGGTGTCTCTGTAAAGCTGCAAATGCCACGCCAGTGAGAGCCAGACTGTAATGTGGACCGTGTGGTACGGGTAATAATTGATGAAACGAAAGTGGCCCTTTTAGAGAACATTATCTATAAAAAAGCCCATACATTTAATAGAGCTAAGGTCATTACCACAGAACAAGAGAAAAACTCCACCTTTATGATTTAGAAACAAGGGAAGTTTGAAAATAAAAACTTAGTAAAAGTCATCAAAGGACAGAAGTAGACCTTTGAAAAAAAAAAAAAGAGCTATTTAGTCATCCTCTCCTTCAGTTTCTGCAGATGCTTCTCAACCCATCCAGATATGGAGGGATTTTGCCTCACTCCTATCTGCAGCTCTACATAGATTTTCCAGTAAATAAAATGTTAACATATTTGTTATTGATGGATGATAGCACCTTTTTAAGTCGTTTAAAAAAATTTTTGCAAATCGTTATGATTGCAAATTTTTATTTTGTTGAAATGGCAAATAAAATATTTTCTCATAACCAAATGTGTAGGGTTCTACCGGAAGCTTCCCCCCCCCCCATTTTCAGATAAACCCAGATATTTGCACTTGACACAAAATAACAACAAATAATATAGTCCCTCAACTATTTACGTTGTGTAAAATTGTCTAAGGCATCTAGGATTTTAAAGCTGGTGTATTATGTCTGATATAAACCACATTTGGGGACTAAAATATCTTTTTTCAATCATTTAATCTCTCTAAACTTCAGAATCATTATTAATTCTGTATAGGTCAGTTCTGATCATTGTGGCCAAACAAACTTTTCAATTATTATCTGTTTTTATTAGCATTACTTGGGCAGTTTAGGCAATATTGTTTAAGGTGAAAACCATTAGGAATATAATTCCCATACATAAAGATGTAAGGATATTTAAAAATAAGACATGCTTTCTTGATGTCAGTTCTCACTTTAGTTTGTGTGTGCCCACTACTAATTATTTAAGAATCTGTAAATTTTTTAAAACATTATTTTTAAGTATATCTATTATGGGTCATTGTGAAAGAGGTGGATGCAGACAGGAAATGTTATGTTACTTTGGATCATGAAGAAAACACAATTTTAAAAGGCTTTTTTAATGCAATCCTATTCAGAAGAAAACATTTAGGTTGAGCTTATATGCACAACATGCTTCACCCTTTTCTTGACTATTAAAACCACTAATTAGCAGCTGTTCAATTCCTTAAAATAGTCAAGCTGTGCATGCTGTAGCTAAGGACAGAATGCACAAGGAAAAGAAAACGAGTAATAAATCTATTGTTTCCCTTTTAAAAGATAATTGTTCAATAGAATCTTATGTCTTGATTCTTTGTTACAATGTGAGCCTGGGTCCTGCTAAGAAACAGTAAATTCCCAAATACTTGTCAAGTGTAAACATGTTTTCTTTATACCATTACAAATGTTAGTACAAAACACAACTGAATAGCTGAAGTAACATTTATTGGCTGATTATATATAAATTAATACATACTAAAATTTCTTCCATAGTTCTCATCATTATTTTCAAACTTCCATCACAAAATAGTAAATTCATATTGACTTTCAGATTTATACAAAATATTTAGGAAGAAATGGTTGAATTGATTAAATAATCTCCTCATAGCTAGTAATTAATAACTATTTTAAAATTAAATGTTATTTGCCAAATACTTTTTGTCAAGGGCTTTTTTCAAGGGCTCTTATATTTGCAGAAATAATAACATTTAATTATGTGTGGCAGAAATAACAGTTAAGATATATTTATAACAGAATACATTCTATTGATTTCAACTTGTTCACATAAAATATTTTCTTTGTCCTTTTCTTGTAGGTTCTACATTTCTTGGAGTCACTTATTTTTGTTAGCTTGGAAATTAGGATTAAAATACTGTATACCTAAAATATGTTGAAACTTGAAATTAAAAGCATTTGGTAAGACAATGAAATTCAGCATCTTTTGAATAAAGTGTCTTTTTCACACGTAGTAAATAAGTCACTGTGCCACAAATGCTTTATAAATATTTCCATAATATAATTAGAAATAATGAGGAAATAACAGTTGTTTAAAATGTAAAACTTGCATATATTTTCATTTCTTAAATCACAAAACATTAAAACAATTCACAGAACAGAGGGAATGTTGCTTCAAGAAACTTGTAAATTAGAAAATGTTTAATAGTCATAAAATTAAATCAAAATAATTCTAGAATTAACAAAAATATTTTCAAGAAAATCTGTAGCCAACTCTTAATTTTGTTCTATGATGGTCCTTACAAAATAAGGACAAAATATCTCTGAATTGTGTTATAATACATATAGTATAGCATATATTCCAGGAATTGATCCTTCACACTAAGCAATTAAGTTCAAAGACCTAATTAACAGAAACAAGAAAATGTTTTTCTTTCTTTTTCAGGTCTACTACTTAGTTTTTCCTTATTTAGCCAATATAAATTAATGTAAACAGAACCATACATATTGCCTGGCTTTCCTTTTCTTTTGGGGAATGTAAGCTTTAAAGGAAATGCATATCAAGATTCTTCTTTATACCAACTGCAGCCATTAAGCAGCATTTCAGGATATAGATAAATCTACACATGCCTGTGTTGTTTTGAAAAGTTGAATCTAAACATCCATACACAGCTGGTGGGAGTATAAACTGCTAAACCCAATGTGGGAAAATGGTTTGACTTTGCTTGGTAAAGTTTAATATATTCATACCATGTGACTATCCCTGTGTATAATACTGCAGGCTGGAGAAATTCTTCCACCTGAGCAGGAGAGGCATGTCCAGCCTCATAGCGATGTTGCTCACAGTAACAAAAAATATGTAAATAAGTCAAAAGTCTAATAACACTGGTAAGATAAGTAAACTGTGGTACATTTGTACACTGGAATGCTTTAAGGGATGGAAGTCAAGGAACTATAGTTACAGGCATCAGTGAAAAGAATCTTTAAAAAAACGAAATGTTAAATGAAAAAACAAGTAACAGAGGAATATACTATGATTCCATTGATGCCCATTTCCAAAACAGGCAAATGACACAACAGATTGCTTAGGAATACACTTAATGCACTGAAATTATAAAGAAAAGAGAGGCAAGGATTAGCACCAAATTCAGGGTACAGGCAACTCCCTGGGACTATGGGAAGAAGCGGAAGGTGGGAGGGTGTGCACTCAGCTGGCTTCAATAGTGCCTGTACTGGCTCGTTTCTCAAGCCGGATGGTAGGCACACAAGACTTCAGTTTTTTTTGGTTTTTGTTTTTTATAATGTTACTGGGTTATATATATATATGTGCACCATATTTCACAACGTAACAAATATAATAATAAAGACATCAAATTAAGTCACGTAACTGATTAGCAAATTGCTGGTAATTTCTCATTAATTTCAAAACAATCTATTGGCCAACTTTGTGTCTTCTCTCAACCAATAAAAATTCAAATGTGCAATAAAGTCTGTGTGTTAAAGTTCAGAGTAAACCAAGAAACATATCGATCGTCATATGCAAAGAACTAAATCTGAATTTTTCAGAGGCAAATTACAATACAGATGAGAGTTTAGGGCAGTAGTTCTCAGCAAAACTGCAGTGGAGCTCAGCCAAGAAAAGACAGGAAGAATTTGAAAGCTGAGGATATACACCGAGGATACATGTCAGACTGGTGAGGTAGAGTCTGACAAAGCCACCAAGCTCAGTTGTTTTATGCCCTTTAAAAGAGCACAGTTCTCTTCCTCTCCTTCTCCTTCACCTCCATCAGCCTTCAACTTTGGACTCTTAAGGTGGTCTGAAGGACACCCTTATGTATATTTATATTTACATTTTGTTATTTCAGATTGCAGAAACCAAACACCACATTTATTCACATACCTTCAACAAGCATTGATAGAGACCCTACAATGTGCCAGGCAAGTTTCCAAATAAAGCAGTGAACAAAACAAACGAAAACCTAAAACTAAAGAAATTCAAAAACATCTAAATAAAGTAGAAGTCACTTATCTAATAGTAATAACACCTTGGTTAGCCTGTTAATGGAAAAACACAGTTACGTATTTTAAGTTAAAACATTTAATGTTTCCAAATACACATAGACACCCACATTTCATTCACCAATCTTTTGATACAGAGTCAAATCCTTTTCTTTAAATATGAACCCATTGATTGGCTTTCTATATCAGCTGTCTTACCTAAGCCATTCACATAACGTACTGTGTACAATTTCCAGGTTCAGTTTCTTTCAAGTGAAACAAGAACTTAAGACTGGCTAAAAGTCACCATTGAAGACACTATAACAAGCTGAGAACTGGCTTTTGGATTTTGTAAATTTTTTTCTCCATCCTTAGTCTCCCACAACTAATTTAACAGTAATTTTATCACTTGCCTTTCATAGAACATTCAAAAATATTCTACTTAGCTTTCCTATAAATATCTATTTTCTTTTCAAACTTATCTTGTATCATTAATATATTTTTAAATTAAATTATATCATTTAACAACTTGAATGGACATAAACAGGTTTGGAAACTGATATGATTTAGGGTTGTAACCCTAAGATCGTTGATAAGCATAGAACTCAACTGCTGGGATCAAAAACAAGCAGGCTAACCTATCAAAGAGGAGCCCCCTACCCTTAAACACTCAGCCTGATGTCTTTGGCATCAGTCAGCCTATTTTATGAGAGAAATGGAAAGGTCTTGTTAATCCAGTATCAGTTAAGAAGGGGCAGGTTCTGAGAAAGAACAGGTACTGTCAAAACAATAGCAACAAGAACAACAAAGCATTGTGAGCCAAGAAACATGCATTCTGGAGAACACCGTGGAAAGAAGATTCCTGCATGGAAGACATTAACCTCTACCATTAAGTTGATATGCTGTTTGGCGGACTTACATTCTGTCCTAAAACCTAGTTGCTTTCGGTGCGTGAACCACTTCAGCAGGTGCAAAGTTCTCACCACATTAAAGTTCACAAGAAGAATGGCACTGTTTCCTTGGGTCCCAAGGAAGAGCGAATGGCTTTAATTAGCTACTGAAAGAAAATTCATGTCAGAAACCTATTGGCATCGCCCTATTAAAAACTGTACATCAAAGAATGAAAACCCACATTGTCCTAAACCACACTCTAAAAACCAAGACAATAGCCAAAAGCTAAATTTGGAGTTTCACAATAGACTTGTAGAGTCTGCGGTGCTGATGCTCTTTTCTGCAGACATGTGGACCCCCAACAAAGGTTCAAACTTGACACGGGGGATGCTCCAGGAGGCACCAACCAGCGAAAACACAGCAAAAAGAGGTCCGAGTGGGTCCAGGGGAGCGGAAGAGGAAAGGCTCTTGGCTTACCTGTTCTGAGACAAACACCCTCTCCTTGTAATGGGCTGGGCAACCACAGGACACTCCCTGGCAAGCAGCAAGCCAGAGCTGGAGATGATGCCCCTGCGCCTGCTAGGGCTATAATTTCTCTGAAAAGAAATCTCTTTGACACTGGTTAAACAATAAAATTGTGAAATGCAAAAATAAAATAATAGAAATGAATATGCAGTTGAACAACAAGGATTTAAACTGCAGGGGTCCACTTACATGGATTTTTTTTTTAATAGAAGTTACACCAGTATGCCTGCCTCTCCTACCTCCCCAGCCGCCTTCTCCACCCCCTCTTCAGCCTACTCACCATGAAGACTAGAAGGATAAAGACCTTTATGATGACCCATTTCCATTTAATAAATAGCAAATACATTTTCTCTTCTTTATGACTTTCTTAATAACATTTTCTTTTCTCTAGCTTACTTGATTGTAAGAATACAGTATACATAATACATATAGCATACAAATTAGGCATTTCTATTTCACACTCCAGTCTTTTATTCATTTACATTTCTAATTTTTATCAAACAAATGAAATTAAAATAAAAATTTAAAATGTTCAGATTTTTAAGTTTAAATTTAAATTGTATTTGTTTAATAAAAATGAATGCCATTCCACAGTCATGAGCAGTATTGTCCTTTCTAAAAAGGTATTTTAACCCCACAGAAATAAGAAGGCTGGAATCTCATAATAAAATCTAAAACACTAAATCGTTTGACTCCAAACCTTACAAAAAAAACTCACTGATGGTATGCTTATTTTTGCCGTAACTGTGTAAACATTGGTACGGAATGTCACCAGTGTTACTGATGGTGGGTGTTTATGAGCCACACTCGCTTAAATCACTTTGATGGCTCAATATGTAAAGCAGGAGCACCTTGGAGTGCATGATTTTATCCCTGCTCTCATTCACCAGCCAACCTCACTCCCTTTCCCTCTTTCCTAGATAAAGGCATGTATGCTAACCATGAAGATGAAAACTCTTGACAATTAGGCTACGTTCGGAGATTGCTTCTTAAGTCTGCCTTCTAGAGGATGTATGCTTAAGCAGAAAAACATATGTATGGGAAATTACTGGTAGGGTATTTTGGCTGCAGCTCTCTCCATAATGGCAAGTTCTGGTTTGGGATAATAAGTGTGTACAAAAGGGTGGCACGCCATTTGAGAAGTGCAAGCAGAGAGAAAAAGGACTTATCTTTGGAGTATTTCAAAAACATGCCATGTATTCAGTGGGGAAAGGTGACTAGACATCTAGTAATGTTGCAACCCACCCCTGTGGTGGAGATGTAGATCATAAATGATTCTTTTTTTTTTTTTGAGACGGAGTTTCGCTCTTGTTACCCAGGCTGAAGTGCAATGGCGCAATCTCAGCTCACCGCAACCTCCATCTCCTGGGTTCAGGCAATTCTCCTGCCTCAGCCTCCTGAGTAGCTGGGATTACAGGCATGTGCCACCATGCCCAGCTAATTTTTTGTATTTTTAGTAGAGATGGGGTTTCACCATGTTGACCAGGATGGTCTCGATCTATTGACCTTGTGATCCACCCACCTCGGCCTCCCAAAGTGCTGGGATTACAGGTTTGAGCCACCACGCCCGGCCCCATAAATGATTCTTTTTCATATTTCTTTGTGCATGTTGACTTCATGAGCTGAATTTTAAAATTAATATGGTATAATGGAATTGGACAGGCCTGGGTTTCTTTCCTGGCTCAGTCACTTGAATCTATTAAGACTTTGTATAAAGTTCTGTCACTTTTCTGAGCCTCTGTTCTGTCTTTTGTAAATCAGTGATAGTAATCTCTATTTTACTAAGTCATTGTGAGAATTGAAACTGCTGTTATATGAAAGGATATTTTCTTGGCATAAATATATTAGAGGAAATAGCTATATATATTTGCATAATTAACTTGACATGAGAATGAGTATATTAGAATGTTTTCATGATGCTGATAAAGACATGCCAGAAACTGGGTAATTTATGAAGAAAAGGAGATTTAATGGTCTCATTTCCACATGGCTGGGGAGGCCTCACAATCATAGTGGAAGGCAGAAGGCACATCTTACATGGTGGCAGACGAGAGAATGAGAGCCAAGCAAAGGAGAAACCCCTTATCAAACCAGATCTCATGAGACTTTTTCACTAACAGGAGAACAGTATGGGGGAAACTGCCCCTATGATTGAATTGTCTCTCGTCAGGTCCCTCCCACAACATGTGGGAATTGTGGGAACTACAATTCAAGACAAGATTTGGGTGGGGACACAGCCAAACCATATCAATGTGTTATGAACATTAGGAAGCATGAAGCAAGATACTTATTACCTGCATATGATATGACCGTATATCTGAATTGGAAGGACATAGAAGTCTCAGGAAACAGGCTCTCTTATCCTGGCCTTAATACAAGAATCGGGTTCCACGTTTTTCCTTGGCATGAGACCATGAACAGCTACAGGCCAGAAGAATAGGAAAGTTCAGAGATGCAGGTAAATATGTGGGTCCACAAACTTTAAAAGTGAGTTGAGTAAACTACAGTAGTTCCCAACTTCCCTTTACAGTTTAGGGGAAAAAATTAAGGAAGAATGGCTCCTGGCTGTCTCTTTCACACCAGAATAATTGTTCCAGGGGCCATGACCCAGTGGATTTCCTCTGGCTTCCCCTGGCCACTGTGCACCGAGATCGCTTGGGAAGGCCATTGAAAGGACCCTCTTCAGGTTTGTGAGAGGCAACACCGCTCACTAAACACTACCAGGGTTTTCTGGGGTCTTAATGACATAAAGGTAGAGGTGGTGGCAGAAAAAACATGTGAGGTATAACCGCAGCCACAACAACCACATCCTTTGCTAAAGAAGCAGCAACATTAGACGGCAAGAGCAGAGACTCTTCGGCCACACTGCCTGAGTGTGAATCTTAGCTCTACGACTTCTCAACCGTATGACCTCAGGAAAGTTAAATAATCTCTCTCCATTTTCTTGTCTATAAAATAGACTATAAAAATACTAAGACCTGTTTCATATCATTGTTTTGAAAATTAAGTGAGTTAATAGTTGCAAAGCACCTACGAAACTGTAAGTGCTATGTGAATATTTGATAAATAATTTTTCTTAAAGAGTTATTCTTTTAAGAAGGCTATTTCATGATTGAGCAAATGAAATGCTTAAGCGTCTCTTATCTAATTGCCAGGGTCATTTTTGTTTTCTTTTGGTATTAGTATTAGCTTTTTTATTCCCAGGAGAACCATAGAAAAATCCTAAGTATCCTTTGAACTATGAGAAAGCTTAGCCTGACCTCCATCCGGTCTGGTTTTTCCACTGATTTCTCAAGATTCTCATCTCAGAATGGAAATCACTGATATATGTTATATTTGGTGTAATTATTTTACATATGAATGAAGTAATTAATAATCTTTATCAATAGCGCCCACAGTCAACTGAGGAAGGGTGTGGTTCCACAGAGATGCCACTTCATTTAACTTTATTCTGTTCAAGTTCATACTGAACAGATAATTACCTTTTGATTCTCTCCCTCCTCCACACTTGTACCTAGGTCAACATAGATGTCTATTTTTTTTTCTGAGACACAGTCTTGCCCTGTCACCCAGGCTGCAGTGCAGTGGCACAGTCTCGACTCACTGCAACCTCTGTCTCCCAGGTTCAAGCGATTCTCTTGCCTCAGCCTCCAGAGTAGCTGGGATTACAGGCACCCACCACCACGCCAGGCTAATTTTTTGGTTTTTAATAGAGATGGGGTTTCACTATGTTGGCCAAGCTGGTCTCGAACTCCTGACCTCAGGTGATCTGCCCACCTCAACCTCCCAAAGTGCTGAGATTACAAGTGTGAGCCACCATGCCCAGCCACTCTGCTCATTCTTAAAGCAAAAGCCTGATCATGCCTCTTCCTCCATGAGCAACCAAAGCTGTTCAAAGCCCCCTGCATATTTCTATTTTGTAGACTGCAGAACAAGGGTTAATCACACTTTGCCAATAATCCCCTGTTTGGATGATCCCCATGGGCCAGTATCCATTTTTCCCCCCATAGGATTCCATATAAATAAGAAAGATAAAACAGGTTATATACCATTCCAAGAGCGCTGTTAGTTCCCTTCTCTCTACTACTGATTGGAATAAGTATCAATCAAAAGAAAATATAAAAGGAAAACTTCAACATAGAATATATTTTGCCCATTAAAGATCTTTTTTTTTAAGTTTCCATTATCTTAATTTCAAAAATAATAGTCAATTTCAATACAAAACAATAAAATGGACGTGTTTAAGAATAAATACAGTCATTAACTGTAAATACATTTAGGCTTCTAAAATAACTGCATTGTTTTTCTACCCTCATTTCATCCATGGGTTAGGAAACACTGTATCATCTGTTCAGAGACCAGTGTGGGAGAGACTGCTGTGGACCATATTATTGATAATACAATGTAAACACAGACAGCCTCACATCTCCTGAAAACTCCCATTTTCATCCCTTCTGCCTGGGATACACCAAGTCTTACAAAGTGGCCTCTATTTGAAAAAAAAAAAAAAAAAATTAATACAAGGAATCAGTATACTATTTTAAAGGCCCAAATTTAACTCTTTAGAAGACATCAGATATTGCCAACAAACATACTAAATGCTATAGTAATCAGTGTTTTATTGCATGTTTGGAAATAGGCCTCATAAAATTGTGACATGTAAATGAACAAACAAGGAGAATAGTATGCATAAGGAAATATGCAAACGCAAAATGGCTAATTTGCATTCTAATTGTGTTAATGTTACATATTTTAAACACATTGACATATTAGTAAAACACATTTGTGTGCATTTCATTCTGAAATCTCTTTGAGGGAGGACCAAGGCCTGTTCCTCAAGTACAGGTCCATTAATGAGAATTGTTTCAATTAGCTCATATCCTTCACATACGCATCATACTTATTTTTCTTTTTCCTTTGCTTGTTTTTTTGTTTGTTTGTTTGTTTTGAGACAGGGTCTTATTCTATCACCCAGGCTGCAGTGCAGTGGGGCAATCTCCACTCATGGCAGCCTCAACTTCCCAAGCTGAATCCATTCTTGCAGCCTCCTGAGAAGCTGGGACCATAGACCACAAGCACAGGCATGTAACCACGCCCAGCTAATATTTGTATTTTTGTAGAGACAATATCTCTCTATGTCACCCAGGCTGGTCTGAAACTCCTGGGCTCAAGCAGACGGCCTGACTCAGCTTCCCAAAGTTCTGGAACTACAGGCATGAGCCACCTTGCCCAGCATACACCTCGTACTTCTAACGTATCTTCTAAGATTTCTAATACTGGCTTCCATAAAAGTGAAAAAATAAAAATAAAACATTAACATAATAATATGAGAATCTTTATGGGATTTTGGTTTATTTTTCTCAAAATCTTCTATCGTTTTCACACACACCTAATTTAACAGCATTTTAGAAAATCATATCATCTGTAGAGAGTCTGAAACGTTCAGCTCAATTTTCCTAGAAACAATTTTTTCTTCCAACTCTTATTTTATCAGTTTATGTACCATTTAATGCAATTACGTAATTCTAATAACAAGTAGCATAAACTGGTTTGGGAGCAAACATAACTGATGTTTGACAAGACCCCAACTCTGATTGGTGGGAGCAGAAAGCTAGAGGAAGCCTCCTAATCTCAGTGTATGCTCTATGGCCCTGGGTCAGGATGTTTTGCGGAAGAAAAAGAGGAGTTTGAGAAACCTAGCAAGTATAAGAAAACATATGTTTAAGCTGTTTTCTAATTCAATTTAATTAACTACTAGAAAAGCTTATCATGAAAACAATAGAAACATTTTAGCCTTGTCCTTAGTAAATGACACAGAGAAAGTTATAATAATGATATTCTTTACAAACCACATAATTTTTTAAAAACAAAGGTATATCTCAAACATCTTGGCTTAAACAGGTCTAGGGCAGCAATATTAGATCTGCCCTATTTCTTACTCACGTAAGCAAGCTAACGTGAGTAAGAAATAAGCAAACCATAACTTCAACTAACGTTGTGTCTTCTGCTTGGCCCCCCTAATTCCTCTTTGGAAACTCATTATTTGTATTCCCTTTCTCTCTTACTATTTCTGTTAATTCCATAATAAATATTTTAGAGCTGCTTCCTACCTAGCCAAGTACCCTTAATTCGAGATCTCCTCAAAGTTCTCCCACATCAAAGCTTAACTATTTGCTGCTGCAGTTCTTCAGATTCTGTTTTAGTCTTGGTTAAAGTAGTTAAAAAGCTAAAACATGAATATTTCAATGGAGTTAATAGCATGAATATGTAACATATGCTTGCGAGTTACTGTGTTACCCTACCAACAGATGAATGTTAGTAGGAATCTTAAGGAGATGATCTCTCACCCAAAAAAGCTGTGATTAATACTACGGATTTTAACAGATGCTCTGGAAGACTTAGGAGTTAGGAGAGAATTTTCAATGACTGTACTTTTTAGCTCTCTTTAAAAATTAATACTCCAGAAGCCACCGAATCATTATAATCATTAAGGATCTTAAAGTTTTTGCATCAAAGACATACATAAAACTATCTTTACCAAAGAAGCACGGTAAATTTAGAAGTTCCATCTAGAAGTCAAAAATACCTTTATTTTATTTTGATCCAGAAAGTTAGTCTCTGCATGCATGCACATGTGTGTGTGCTCCTGTGTGTGGATGTGTATTTTTGGCATGCTTGTTAAAGTATAAGTTTCCGATGGAAAAGGAGCATGCTATATATAATTTCCAGAGGAGTACTGATCTCATTTTAGGTCCTCCCAAAGAGGTTATTCTTAATAGAATGGCTGGAGTCACACCCTGATTAATAGGCATCTGGGTAACTATAACCCACAAGCCACTGGCACCATGTTGCCCTCCAAAGTTAGAGTTTGTCTGAAACCCTTCCCTTCTCCACTCCCTACCCCAAACTCCAAAAATCAGAGGTAGGAAACCTCCAGTCCCTAGGCCATGCCAATTTAGATCAAGTACAGTAAAATCTTTGTTATGTCGGAGATAAAGGCTACGTTAATGGAGAATGTACACATCTTCTCCCATATATTCAGGAATCACAAGCATTCCTGAAGCTTTCTGTTTTCTTCCCTTAGCTTTCAAGTTTCAAGTGGCATTTTTAATCTAAGAAAAAAGTGATTCTACAAATTTTGACTGAAACAATATCACCTTTACAGTGTGTCATCATCACCTTTTTAAAGTGGATTATTTTCAGAAGTTTTTTTCAATTGTTCAATTATTTTTAGAATTGCCTCCAGCTCCTTACTTTTCCAATTTAAAAATATTTTTCATGCCGGGCGCGGTGGCTCAAGCCTGTAATCCCAGCACTTTGGGAGGCCGAGGCGGG
>NW_016107473.1:254739-262006 GCF_001604975.1 Cebus imitator
ATATGTGTATATACAGACTTTCTGGATCAAAATAAAATAAAGGGTTGTTGTTGTTTGTTTGTTTGTTTGTTTTGGTAGTTTTAAATATAATACCTGAATCCATCCTGCTTCTTTGGTAGATAGTTTTGTGACATGTCATCCACACAAGGAATTAAAAGTCAGCCCTAATAATTAGGCATCTACCAAAGTGTGCCTCTGAGCTATGTTACTTGCTACAGTTTTGAAGCCTTAGAGGAAGATTATATGTTTCCCTCAGCTTAAACCACTAAAGGGAATTATAAAATTGGTGTTTTCTAAAGCCTCTTTTAAAATGTATTGACACTGTGGTTGATGGCCTGCTTACTAATGGTTTGTAAGCAAGGTTTGCAAAGATAGCTGATTATATACGCCATTTATTTTAGACTATTAAAGGCTTTCGATTGGTTAAAGTGCTATATTTCTAAAAATACTTAATTAAGGGTCTATCAATACAAAAAGACAGTTAAAAGACTTGTTAATTCAGATTTTTTCATCCTGTCTAGGTTGTTCTTTTCTCTAATTGTTTCACTGAATAAATACATTAACTCTTGGAAAATCAGAGGATCCAATGGAAACAAGATACGGCGTAATTATGACAATTAACTGAGGTGTTTCCATTTTCCATAGCTTGAGTAATAATAAATTAACATCTCCCAGAAAGAGGTTAGTATCTTAGACATAGTACAGATTTTTCTTTATGCACATACATACATAAAGTTAATTCTTAAAATGAATTAAGTTTAAGAAGATTTAACTGAAATAGTATTCAGATTTTTCTATTTTTATTCTTTATGCCCTTATTTGGCAGAGGGAGGAGCTGATGTGAAGGGTAATAGGGAGAATGGAGTAGAAATGACTTTGAGTAAAATAAAGTTGCCATTAAGAAAAAGAGGAGTCAGCAGGGCTCGGCGGCTCAGGCCTACAATCCCAGCACTTTGGGAGGCCGAGGTGGGATCATGAGGTCAAGAGATCGAGACCATCTTGGTCACCATGGTGAAACCCTGTCTCTACTAAAAATACAAAAATTAGCTGGGCATGGTGGCGCACGCCTGTAGTCCCAGCTACTCGAGACGCTGAGGCAGGAGAATTTCTTGAACCCAGGAGGCGGAGCTTGCGGTAAGCGGAAACCGCACCATTGCACTCCAGCATGGGTAAACAAGAGCGAAACTCCATCTCAAAAAAAAAAAAAAAAAGAGGCAGCAAGTAAACAATAGATAAAATATAAAATTAAATGGAATGTTTTAAGATAAGTGCTTACAATTGTAGAATAAAGAGAAGTTTAGAAACGTTTGCAGTTTTAAATGTATTCTACAAAGAACAAAGGAAAACAGTACTTGGCTGCAATTATTGGGGTAGAGGTAGGGGTTAGATACAGGTCCTGGTAAAAGAACCTCAAGAGATTTTTGGATAAGACCGCCATGCTGTTAAATAAATAACGAAAGAAATTAGTATTCCCTGCCTTGGTCCTGCTTTCCCTTCGCCCATCCACAGACAAATGCCGACAGCTCTCTTAACCTCCGTTTTCTGTACAAACAATACTGAAACGTTAGAAAATCAGTGAAGATCTACTTTCTGTACATGTATTTTTAAAAATATATAGACACATACAAAGAACCCCTGTATCCATCATCTTCTCACTGCAAGGTATTGTGCTGGCTGTTTTCGTACAAAATACTTACACATATGTACATTCTATGGACAGTTCTCTGACAGCAAGCTACGTTATACATCTCTGTCTCTCACTGAAATATTGTTTGTTGAATGACATAAATGAATTCATGTATTCATTCATTCATTATTGAATGTTGGACTTAGCCAAAGAAAAAAAGAAAACGAAAAAACTTGTTGTATCATGCTCCAAAGAAAGACAACACCACAGAGCAAGTGTATCAGTTTAAAGGTGATTTTAAAGTTTATTATTTACTCCCATAATTCTTAAACCAGGAAAAGAAGACTTTGGAAAAAAGTAAGTTTCTCTTCTCCTTTGTGCTAATTGCATAACTAGGTGCAAATGTATTTTGCTTTAAAAACACATAACTCGTTCAGTTCTGCATCTGCTGAATGTGTGTGTATGTGTGGTTGGGTATATAGACATGAGCCTATATGGAGAGATTTCTAGATAATTTAATGGTAGAATGGACGTGCTTATGGTGAAAATATTGCTATAGCCTCTTTGATTACAATTTATTCATAGAAAATGGAATGTTGTGAGGGTGACTCTCTATATATAACTATATGATTTAGTATCTATTCAACAATAATAAAACGATGTTGGCAAATAATCTTACAATATATTTTAACTATATTATTATTTATAACAATAACTAATATTTGAGTCTTTGTGTACCTTTATGACCCACTTATATTATCTTCTTTAATTCTTAAAAATAATCAGATGAAATAGATAATATTAATGTTCTGCTTTTAATTTTTTTTTCTTTTCGGGACAGAGTCTTGCTCTGTCACCCAGGCTGAAGTGTAGTGACACAATCTTGACTCACTGCAACCTCTGCCTTCCGGGTTCAAGAAATTCTCCTGCCTCAGCCTCCTGAGTAGCTGGGATTGCAGGTGTGCACTGCCATGCCTGTCTAATTTTTTTTTTTAAGTAGATATGGGGTTTACCATGTTAGCCAGGTTGGTCTCAATTTCCTGACCTTGTGATTCACCTGCCTCGGTCTCCCAAATTGCTGGGATTACAGGTGTGAGCCCCCAAGCCAGGCCTGTTCTCCTTTTATAAATGAGGAAATTGAAAGGTAGAAGGTTACCCAGGATTGTAGTAAGTAAAAGATCTAGGACCTCCACACTGATCTCTGTGGCTCTAAATTTTATTCTTCAAACATTGGAATATGTTGTTCCTGCCCTGCTTTCACAAAGAGTTAGGAAATGCCAGGTATTTTATGAACCACCTGAGAAAGTTTCAAGATGTGTTCAAGGCTTCGGGAGAAACAGAAAGGGATGACTTAATGTATGTTATATACCCAATTTTCTATTATCTAGAAATGATAATGTAAGGATAATTCTTGTCTTTTACTAGCAATCAGAACAATCGAAACTTTGCCATTCTTCGGATATCTGTTGAAACTGAAGAAAGTGAGGTTTTTTGAAATGGGTACATTTTTATTATTGCTTCCAAAGATTTACTGAAGGAGAGTTTGGTGCCTTGGAAATGTAAAGACTTAGTTAATTTTTCTTTAATACATTCATACTGACAAATTTCTAATGACTAAGAATCTCATATTAAAGTAGTAATACCCTTCTACCTAGCTTGGCAGCTTTTAGATCTAAAAAAACAACAAGATATTTCTGAAAAACCATAATGAAAATGAAAAAAATATACAGAGTGTTTTCAATCCCTAAGTCTGTAATTCCAGCTTAGCTGACATTATTCAAATGTCATCTGAAAAATATCAAATGTAATAGTGTCTACCTGTAAAGTACTGCTAAAATGTAGCTTTTAATCTTGTATGAGACCAGTAAAAGGAGCTGGTGGGGATCCAGCCTCTAGGGTCAGAGAAAGAATAGTACAAACAGAGGAGAGTTTTATGAAAGGTGGTCCCTGGCCGGGCACGGTCGCTCATGCCTGTAATCCTAGCACTTTGGGGGGCCAAGGTGGGGGGATCATGAGGTAAGGAGATTGAGACCATCCTGGCCAACATGGTGAAACTTTGTCTTTACTGAAAATACAAAAATTAGCTGGACATGGTGGCGTGTGCCCGTAATCCCAGCTACTCAAGAGGCTGAGGCAGGAGAATTGCTTGAAACTGGGAGTCGGAGGTTGCAGTGAGCCGAGATCATGCCACTGCACTCCGGCCTGGCCATAGAGCAAGACTCTATCTCAAAAAAAAAAAAAAAGAACGAAAAGAAAAGAAATGAAAGAAAGGTGGCCCCTGATGGCTCAGCTTAGAGTCCACCCACTCTTAGTTTCTTATAACACCTTTAGGCTCAACTTTGCATACCTGCTATTCCTTCCCGATTTAGGACTGTCAGTGGTTAGTATATTCCCTGGAAAGGAAATATTTAGGAAACTCCTAGGTGGAACAGAATTTTACCTCTGTATCAGTTTTACCAGACACCGTTACGATTCCTGGTGCTTTGTGTTGACATTGTTCACAATGTCGTCCTCACCAGATTTCCACTGTTCTACAGGGGAGGGAAGGCCTTTGGCAGAGGGGAAAAGGTAGAGGGACTCTTATCCTAATATCTCCTTTGCATTCCCCATGACCCCAGTTTGATCAACTGGATATCATAATTCACAAATAATGATTATTGATCATTTGACTGTTTTCATGCATGCATATAATCTGTAGTTATCACCATCCATGTATTAGCTTCTTAGAGAGTGCATCCACTTAGCTTCACAAACACATACATGTAAATGAATGATTGTAGTAACAGATCATTCATCTGTTAATATGAGTCAATCAATACAAAATTGTAGCCGATTATACTGTAACCATTGACCAGCTGTTCAATGTTCAAGTCAAATGTGTTGGCTAGAAATGCTCATTTCTATCCTATATCTGCTTGGTCTTTTTTAAATTAAAAACAATCTTTTATATTATTTATTTTTTATTGACTCAGATATATGTATTTTTGGACTACAGATGATAATTTGATACATTCATATAATCAAATCAGGCCAGTTGGCATATCCATCACCTTAAATATTTATCTTTCCTTTACTCTAGGCATGTTTGAATTGTTCCCCTAAAGCTATTTTTGAAAATACAATCATTAATATTTTGTTTTATTTCATTTTAAGATGGGAGTCTTGCTGTGTTACCCAGGCTGGTCTTCAACTCCTGGCTTTAAGTCATCCTCCCAATTTGGTTTCCCAAAGTGCTGAGATTACAGGCATAAACCACCACATCTGGCCTTTGAATCGATCAATGTTAATTATACTCACCCAACTCATCTATTGAACAATAGATCTACCTGGTCTTTGTTCGTCGAAGTGTACATTTTTACCCATTAATGAACCTCTATTCATCCCCTTCTCTTTTCTACCCTTCCTAGCTTCTGGTAACCAGCAATCAACTCTCTGTCTTCATGAGATTCACTTTTTTGAGCTCCCGCATATGAGTGAGAACCTGCCACGTTTGACTACTGTACTTGGCTTGTTTCACTTAACATAATGACCTCCAGTTCCATCCATGTTGCTGCAAATGACAAGATTTCAATCTTATTTATGGTTGAATAATATTCCATTGTGTATATACAACATCATTTTCTTTCTTTCTTTCTTTTTTTTTTTTTTTTGAGACAGAGTCTCGCTGTGTCACCAGACGCCAGGCTGGAGTGCAGTGGCGTGATCTCGGCTCACTGCAACCTCCACCTCCCGGGTTCAAGCAATTCTCTTGCTTCAGCCTCCCGAGTAGCTGGGACTACAGGCATATTTACCACCAAGCCCAACTAATTTTTGTATTTTAGTAGAGAGGGTGTTTCACTATGCTGAGGATGGTCTCGATCGCTTGACCTCATGATCCAGCCTCCTCGGACTCCCAAAGTGCTGGGATTACAGGCATGAGCCACCACACCCTGCCTATGGTTTCTTAATCTGTTCATCCATCGATGGACACTTTGTTTAATTTCCTATTTCAGCTATTGTAAATAGTGCTTGTATTAGTTTATTTTCACACTGTGAAAATAAATGTTAGTTTATTTATTAGTTTATTTATTACAGTGCTTGTATTAGTTTATTTTCACACTGCTCTAGAGATACTGCCTGAGACTGGGTAATATAAAAACAAAGGCGGTTTAATTGACTCACATTTCCATATGGCTGGGGAGGCCCCAGGAAACTTGGAATTGTGGCAGAAGGTGAAGGGGAAGCAAATCACCTTCTTCACAAGGTGGCAGGAGAGAGAGAGCAGAGGAAACTGACACTTTTAAGCCATCAGATCTCTAAAAACTCACTATCATGCGAACAGCATGGGGAAAACGACCCCTATGATCTAAGCACCTCCCACCAGCTTCCTTCCTTGATACACGGGGATTACAATTAGAGATGAAACGTTTGTGGGTACACAGAGCCAAACCACATCAATGCTGTAATAAATATGGGAATGAATGCAGATCTCTTCAATATATTGATTTCCTTCCTTCCTTCCTTCCCTCCTTCCTTCCTTCCTTCCTTCCTTCCATCCTCCCTCCCTCCCTCCCTCCCTCCCTCCCTTCCTTCCTTTCTGTCTTTCTTTCCTTTCTTTCTCTGTCAACCTCCTGGGCTCAATTGATCTTCCTGCCTCAGCCCCCTGAGTAGCTAGGACTACAAGTGCATGCCACCACACCTGTCTAATTTGTGTATATTTGGTAGACATGGGGTTTTGCCATGTTTCCCAGGGCTCATGCAATCCATCTGCCTCAGCCTCCCAAAGTGCTACGATTGCAGGCATGAGCTACTGCACCCAGCCTGATTTCCACCAACACTGTATGAGAACTCCCCTTTCTCCATATCCTCACCAGCATTTGTTATTCCCTGTCTTTCTGATAAAGGCCTTTCTAATTGTGGTGAGATAATATCTCATTGTGGTTTTGATTTGCATTTCTCTGATTAGTGATGTTGAGCATGTTTTTGTATACCTGTGGGCCATTTCTATGTCTTCTTTTGAGAAATGTCTATTTAAATCTTTTGCCTATTTTTAAATCAGATTATTATTATTATTATTATTATTATTCTGCTATTGAGTTGTTTGAGCTCCTAGTATTCTGGTCATTAATCCCTTGTCAGGTGTATAGTCTGCAAATATTTTCTCTATTCTATGAAATTGTCTTTTCACTTTTTTCATTGTTTCCTTTGCTGTACAGAAGCTTTTTAGCTTAATGTACTCACATTTATCTATTTTTGGTTTTGTGGTTTGTGCTCTTAAATTCTTACACAAAAATTCTGTGTCCAGACCAATGTCCTGTAGCATTTTTTCAGTGTTTTCTTCTAGTAGTTTTATAGTTTAATGTCTTAGATTGAAGTATTTAATCTATTGCAATTTTATGTTTGTATATGGTGAGAGATAGGGGTCTAGTTTAATTCTACTGCATATGATTATCATTTTCCTGGCACCATTTATTGAAGAGAATCTCCTTTCCTTACTGAGTGTTCTTGGTGCCTTTGTCAAAAAATGAGTTGGCTATAAATGTATGGACTTATACATTTATAAGTATAAATGGGCCCTCTATTATATTCCATTGGTCTACGTGTCTAGTTTTATGCCAGCTTTTTTTTTTTTTTTTTTTTTTTTTTTTTTTTTTTTTTTTT
>NW_016107473.1:262406-299915 GCF_001604975.1 Cebus imitator
TTTTTTCCATTTCTGTGAAGAATGTCAAAAGCATTCTGATATGGATTGTATTGAATCTGTAAATTGCTTTGGGTAGTACTGTCATTTTAACAATATTAATAATTCTACCAATCCATGAGGATAAAATATCTTTTTGTTGTTCCTTTTTCAATTTCTTTTATTGATATTTTATAGTTTCTCTTGTTAATATCTTTCACATCTTTGGTTAAATTGCCTTCTAGTATTTTATATTCTTTGTAGCTATTGTAAATAGGATTGCTTTCTTGATTTACAGATTGATTACTGTTAGTGTATACAAAGGCTACTGAATTTTGTATGCTTTTGTTGTTGTTGTTTTGTTTGTTTTCCTTTCTTTTTTCTTTTTTTTGAGACAGCCTTGCTCTGTTGCCAGGCCTGGAGTGCAGTGGTGCAATCTCAGCTCACTGCAACCTCTGCCCACTGGGTTCAGGTGAGTCTCCTGTCTCAGCCTCCCGAGTAGCTGGGACTACAGGCGCATGCCACCACGCCCCTCTAATTTTTCTATTTTTAGTGGAGACAGGGTTTCACGATGTTGGCCAGGATGGTCTCAAACTCCTGGCTTCAGGTGATCGGCCTACCTCAGCCTCCCAAAGTGTTGGGATTACAGGCATGAGTCACTGTACCCGGCCTCGATTGTATATACTGCAACTTTATTGAATATATTTGTCAATTCTAAGCAATTTTTTGGTGAAGTCTTTTTAGGTTTTACTAAATACAAGATCAGATCATTGCATTCAAAGCAAATTTGAATTCTTCCTTTTTAATTTGGATATTGTTTATTTCTTTCTCTTGCTTAATTGCTCTAGCCAGGACTTCTGGTATTATGTTGAATAAAACTGGTGAAAGTGAGCATCCTTGTTTTGGTCCAGATCTTAGAGGAAAGGCTTTCATTTTTTCTCCATTCAGTATTACATTGGCTATAGGTTTGCCATATATAGCCTTTATTATTTTGAGGTATGTTCTGTCTATACCCACTTTGTTAAGGGTTTTCGTTACAAAAGGATGATGAATTTTATTGAATGCCTTTTCTGAATCTATCAAAATGATTATATGGTTTTTGTTCTCTGTTCTGTTAATGTGATGTATCATGCTTACTGATTTGATTATGGTGAATAATCCTTGCATCCCTTGGATGCATCCCATTTGCTCAAGTAAATGATCTTTTTAATGCATTATTGAATTTGGTTTGCTGCAATTTTATTGGGAATTTTTGCATCTATGTTCTTTATGGATATTGGCCTGTAGTATTGTTTTGTTGTGTCGAGTTTTTTTTTTTATTTTTTGTTTTTGTTTGTTTGTTTGTTTTATCAGAGTAATGCTGGCCTCAAATAACACATTTGGAAATATCTTCTCCTGTTAATTTTTTTTTGATGAGTTTGAGTCAAATTGCTATCTTTTTAAAATATTCGGTAGAATTCAGTAGTGATGCTATCACATCCTAGGCTTTTCTTTGGTGAGAGGCTTTTTATCATGACTTTGATCTCATTACTCATTACTGGTTTGTTAAATTTTTATGATTCTTCAGGATTTAATGTTGGCGGGTTTTTTTGTTTTTTGTTTTTTGTTTCTTAAGTTGGAGTCTTGCTCTGTAGCCCACGCTTGAATCCAGTGGCACAATCTTGACTCACTGCAACCTCCACCTCCCGGGTTCCAGTTCAAGAAACTGTCCTGCCTCAGCCACCCAAGTAACTGGAGTTACAGGCACACCACTATGCCCAGCTAATTTTTTTGTGTTTTTAGTAGAGATGGGGTTTCACCATGTTGGCCAGGCTAGTCTTGAACTCCTGACCTCATGATCCACCTGCCTCAGCCTCTCAAAGTGCTGAAACTAAAGGTGTGAGCCACTGCACCCAGTCTAATCTTGATAGGTTTTATGTGCTTAAGAATTTATCATATATTCTAGGTCTTCCAATTTGTTCGCATATGGTTGTTTGTAGCAGTCTCATAATTCTTTACATTTATGTGGTCTCAATTGTTGTTTTTCCTTCTTGTGCCTTATTTCACTAATTTTTGTTTATTTCTCTTTTCTTTTTTAGTCTAGCTAAAAGTTTGCTGATTTTATCTTTTCAAAAAAAACTTTTTATTTCATTAATCTGTGTTTTTATCTCAATTTTATTTATTTATGCTCTGATCTTTATTATTTCTTTCATTCTGTTTTGGGGCTTGGTTTGTTCTTGTTTTTCTAATTCCTTGAGGAACATAATTAGATCATTTATTCGAGGTCTTTCAACTTTTTTTAATGTAGGCATTTATTGCAATAAACTTGTCATATTAGTGCTTTTGCTGTATCCCTTTGATTTTGGTATGTTGCATTTTCATTTTCATTTGTTTCAAGAAATTTTTAAATTTTCTTCTTAATTTCTTAATTGACCCATTGGTCAATTGGGAGCATCTCGTTTAATTTCTGTGTGTTTGTGTAGTTTCTAAGATTACTAATTATTGATTGCTAGTTTTAATCTTCAGTAAAAAAAAAGCTACTTAATATCATTTCTAATTTTTAAAATTTATTGAGACCTGTTTTGTGGTCTAAAATGTATTCTATCCTGGAAAGTGTTTCATGTGCTTATGGAAGGAATGTGTACTCTACAGCAGTTAGGACAAATGTTCTATAAATAGCTATTTGGTCTAGTGTGTGGTTTTAATTCTGATGTTTCTTTGTTGATTTTGTGTCTAGATAATTGGTCCATTACTGAGAATGGAATGTTGAACTCCACTACTATGATTGTATTGCAGTCTATCTCTCCCTTTAGGTCTGTTAATGTTTGCTTCCTACACTTGAAAGCTCCAGTGTTGGGTGCATAGATATTTATAATTGTTATACCCTCTTGCTGTACTTACCTCTTTGTCATTATATAGTGAACATCTTCATCTCTTTTTAAATCTTTGACTTATAGTCTATTTTATCTGATACAAACAGAGCTACTCTTGATATTTTGTTTCTGCTTGCCTGGAAAAACTTTATCCATCATTTCTCTGTGTGTTTCTATGTGTTCTCTATGTGTTTCTCTATAGGTAAGATAGGTTTCTTGTAGGCAGCATATAGTTGGGTCTGTTTCTTTATCTATTCAGCTACTTTATGCCTTTTAGTTGGAGAATTGAGTCTATTTACATTCAGTGTAATAAATAAGGACTCACTACCGCCATTTCGTTGCTTATTTACTGATGGTTTTGTAACTCATTTCTTCCTTCCTTCCTTTCTTGCTGTCTTCCTTTGTGGTTAAATGATCCTCTAGCAGTATGTTTAAATTCATTGCTTTTTATTTTTAGTGTATCTATTATAGGCTTTTGCCTTATGGCTACCATGAGGCTTGCAAAAACATCTTATAGATAAAACAAGTTATTTTAAAGAGGTGACAACTTACCTTATATTACACACATACACACCAAAAAACAAACAAACAAAAGCCTATAAAGAAAACTCTGCACTTTAACTTCATTCCTGCCACTTTTTGGCTTTCAGTTGTCTCAATCTACATTTTTATAATGTCTATTTCTCTTAACATGTTTCTGTAGCTATTATTGTTTTTTGATAGATTTGTCTTTTAGGCTTAATACTAGAGTTGTAAGGGAATTTCACACCACAACTATAGTATTAGAATATTCTGGGGTTGCCTCTGTATTTAAGTTTACCACTGGGTTTTAAATCTTCAAAATTATTTTTGGGCATTAGTGGTTTTTTTTTTTTCCTTTTAGATTGTAAAACTTCCTTTAGCATTTCTTGTAACATTACTCTAGTAGTGATGAATTATCTTAGCTTTTGTTTGTCTGGGAAAGACTTTATCTCTCCTTTATAGTTGAAAAATACATTTGCTGGATGAAGTAGTCTTGGCTGGCAGGGTTTTTTTAATTTCAGGACTTTCAAAGTGTTATTCTTCCTAGCCTGTATGGTTTCCTTTAAGAAGTCTATTGTCAGATGAATTAAAATTCCTTTATATGTTATTTGCTTCTATTTTCTTGTTGCTTTTAGTATCATTTCTTTGCCCTTGACATTTGAGAGTTTGAGTACTATATGTCTTGGGGTAGTCTTATTTGGGTCAAATCTGTTTGGTGTTCTCTGAACTTCCTGTACCTGGATATTTGTATCTTTCTCAAGTTTTGGAACGTTTTCTGTTATTATTGTTTTTAAATTAAGCTTTCTATCCCTTGTTCTTGCTTATCTCCCTCTTGAACTCCAACAGTTCTTAGATTTGGTCTTTTGAGGTAATTTTCCTTATCTTCTAAGCAATCTACGTTCCTTTTCGCTCTATTTTCTTCTCTTCTGATTGTATAATTTCAAATAGCCTGTCTTTAAGTTCACTTATTCTTTCCTCCGTTTGATCCACTCTGCAGTTGAGAGCCTCCAATGAGTTCTTCAGTTCAGCAAATGTATTTCTCAGTTCTAAGATTGCTGGGTTTTTCAAAATATTATTATTTCAACCTGTTTGTTAAATTTCTCTAATAAATTTTTGAATTATTTTTTGTGTGTCATCTTGTATAGCTCTACGTTTTTTAAACTGCTATTTGTAATTCTTGGTGAGAAAGCTCATGTATTGCTGTCTTATTAGGGTTAGTCACTGGTTCCTTACTTTGTGTATTTGGGAAGGTATAGTTCCCTGTTTGCTGTTGTTTCTTGTGGATGTACATCTATGTCTTTGCATTGAAAAATTATTTATTTATTCCAGTCTTTTCATCTGTCGTTTTTTTTTGTTTTTGTTTTTGTTTTTGTTTTTGTTTTTTAACAAAATAAATAGGGTCTTGCTCTATCATTCAGGCAGGAGTTCAGTGGTACAACCATGGTTCATTGCAGTCTCAGCCTTCTGGGTTCAAGTGATCCTTCCACCTCAGCCTCAAGAGGAGCTCAGACTACAGGCACATGCTACCACACCTGGCTAATTTTCATTTTTTGTAAAAGGTAGGGTCTCACTATATTGCCCAAGCTGATCTTGAACTTTTTGGTTCAAGCCATCCTCTGCTTTGGCCTCTTAAAGTGCTGGGATTACGGGCATGAGCCACTATGCCCAGCCTTGTTTTATTTTTCATTGAATATGTTTGCTTAGAGATTCTTTATAATTTACCTATTGAGTTTCTTATGTTTTCCCCCATTAAGTCACTGCCTCCTTTTTGGTGCTAAATGATGCCTAAAACCCAGATTTGCCTCAGCTCTGTTAAATCATCAGAACACTGCTCATTCAGAGTGGGGAAGGTCCCAGAGGAGATATCTTCTTAGTGTGGAAAGACTTGCTAGGGGTTTGTACCCAGGGGAACTGTGGAACGTACTCATTACAGCATGGTACTGCTGAACAGCCATTTTAATTTGGCCTCTTTTTTGGATGAGTTACACAGCAGCATTTTCACAGGTGGAGATGCTGGTTTAGCTTCCACCCTTTGCCTCTGGCTGTCCTTAGAGGGATGTCTCTCTTTAGGCAATCATGATGCTTCCTGTGGTTTGAGGAATGAACAGGTGTCCTGCCAAAGAACTTAAGACGGTGGGAAGCTGCTTATCAACCTCAATTTCACTTTTTCCAGTGTAGAAAACATGAGTCATGGGCAAGGTTTTGCATATTGATGCCAGTCAGCCTGGGAGAAGGAGTGTTGCATTGTGAAAATCTGATTCTCTTACAGTCTCGTTGGAGAGTTTTTTGTTGTTGCTGTTGTCAGTAGTTTGTTGGATTTTACTTTTCTGTGACCCCAGGAACTGATTCATCTTCATATTTGAGTTCTGGGATATTCCCAGTGACAATCTCAGTGTCATATATTTGTTTTTTGTTTTCCGTGAGGGAAAGCAAAGCCAGCTTGTGTCTATGCCACCATTTTGAAACTGGAAGTTTCCTGTTTTAGTTTTTATGTCAGGGATATGTGATACAATATATGGTGCCCTAGAAATTTAATGAATCAACCTGTATCTAGCTCACACCACTGAAATCCCCCATTAGCCTATTTGTGAAGTAGTCACTCTGATATCAGAATAACTCAAATGACCCAAAGACAATGGAGGAAGGCAGTGTCTAATATTTTTTAAGACAGAAAAATTTCTGCTCAGGGCCAGAGATGCTTTGGAAATCACTGAGCCTTCCCAGATAAAATGTGTTTTCATAAGATCTACTCATGATACCAGTAATTTGCTGAGGGCCTCACCTCTGTTTCTGTTTCTGTGATTCAGAGTGTTTATATCCGGTTTATATCTTTCTGCTTCCCTGCCATTTTGATTATACCCCTTACCTCCAGCCATTATTAATATTTTATCCCTTGATCTCAACTCACTCCTGATTTTGTAACTCAACAGCCTGACAATCTTAACAGAGTCTACTACCAGTGTCTCAATCATCTCTTTATTTTGGTATTTTCTGATCTCTAGCATCCCACTGGTTCTTACCAAGGTTTCAACGAAGCCCCTTTGTGTAATACTACATAAGTGTAAATTAAACCCAAATATGTCTCCCTTTTCAGATAAGATTATAAGACATATTTATTAAATATGTCCCTAAGGATACATTCATAAAATGGTAATTGCACTGATTCTTTAGATCAAATTTTCATGTTCATTGATTACTTCAACAAACAATTTTTGAGTACACACTTTGTGGCAATTATTTTAAATGAACACATATTAGCCTTTAAATAGTCCATTCTTTTTTGCCAATATTAGGCACTAATCTTTCTTGAACACTGGTTATTAAAATGACCAATTGCTAGAGCTAATGTTCAATGAGGATCTAAACAATGTGTATTAAAACATCCAGCTCACCTGGATAATGTAAGATGTCAGTCATCTCTTAACCATGTAATATCAAAAAGAGAATTCCCTTGGCTAATGTTAGAGATTAGTCTTTTTTAAATATCTGGGATCATAAAGGCCACCTCTTCTGACTGTTGGGAATTCGTAAGTAGTTTCTTAAATATTAACTGTGATGATTTGTCCATTCTTCATGACTCCTTAATTGCAAAGAACACATAAAAGCCAGCAATAGCATATATGTAAGAATTTAAGTACATTGTCTTTGTGTGCATCTTATTAATCCCTGCTCTGCTGTTTGCCTTGGGTTCTTACATTGATTTCTTCCTGTTTGTTGTTATTGCTGTCAGTATTATTTTGAAATTGAGAGGTAATACACATAAAACAAAAGGCATAAAGTACACCAATAATAAGTGTGTAACAGTGACTTGCAAAGTATAGAATATTTCCAGCATCTACATTCCTAAGTTATTTTCTATACCCCATTCCCATTCTTTGGGCTCCATCTTCCTCCTTGTTTCAATATTCTGCTTGGGTTTTTAAGACTCATAAACTTCAGCTTTCCTCATCCTTTCCTATCTTAACTTGGCTTTAAATACTCTATTGGATAAATTTTACTTGTGGCTCTTAATAATATCTACCATGACATCCCAGCCAGAGAAGGAAAACAATTTGCTCTAAATATCTTGCAAGCAAATATTAATGCTGGGCACATGTAAGCATGTATGCTAAATCAAATATTTGCTTTTAAATTTATACCCACATCATTTTGGAAAATTTCTATAAACAAATGTGTCAGACATAGCTGGTCTTCCTACTAACGCAATGCCATTATGCATATATTCTCACAGAACAAAGAAAATCATTCACATTCTCAAGGATGGTTTCTGCAACTTGGGTGGGTACTGATTTCTCTCTGGACAATTGGAGTACAGAGCTCCCACTTATTCACCATGTTAATTGGTCTTTACAGTTTTATCATTTCGGATATGATTTGTCATTATTGTTCCAATTCAGTCTTGGTTTTACCTGGTCAAAAGTTTGTAATATACTTATTTGTTTTGAACATGAGTATGTGAAAAATAAGCTGGTATATTAAAATTTACTGCCTGCATAGAGAAAAAAAATTAACTGGTATTTAGGGAAACTAGGGTGCACTGGTTTGCAAAATTTATCAAAAGTGTATTTCCTTCACTGGAGTCTCATGTAAATAATACTTCTCAGTTTTTATAATTTTATCAGTTTATTCTTTGCACAATTTTAGAAATACAGCAAATGAACCTTCACAAAGATTCCATCTGAACACACTGCTATCCAACTTTTAAAGTTCCCCAGAAAGGTAAATTATTAAAGATATAAATAACCAATGAGAATTTACACAAAATAAAAATACATTTTCATCATCTTGATATACATAGAAATTAGTAGGGTTGTTGGTTAAGATAAATATTGGTACTTAAGTGTAGTTTTGTGAAAGAGTATGAAAATTGCCCAATGTGTGTTGCTTTGAGCAATCTTAAAGAGAAAGTTATATAATAACAACTTAAGTTGTTTCTGGAACTATTAGCTAGCAGAATAAAGCCAGATGATAGGCTGAATCAACTTTTTCCCCTGGGAAAACTGAAGTTAAATCCTACATTTGAAAACAAGAATATTAATAAAACAAAACAAAACGAAACAAAACAAAACAAAGAAATGAAACAACAAGAGTTTAACAAATTGAATGAAATTAACTAAAAGCAGAGTATTTGGCAATTTCTCCTGTGCTGGACTTTACTTCTTGTTGTCTTTTATAATTTAAAAAAATTGTAGATGATCCAGGTGATCCCTTCGTAGCCCTTTTTCACTGATAAGTGATTGAGAACAAATTCAGTTTATCATATCTAAACATGTCTGTTCCGGAGAATTTTTTTCAAACATAACACAATCTATGCAAGGAATGATTTACCCATGATTAAGTATATTTGTTAGTTAAATTAAACTTCAACCCCAAGTAGCAAAGATATAACAGCACTCTAAATTGCCAATGTGTCTTTCAAAACAAGGTTACTACAGTTTAAGGCATGATGTTTTTCAGAATTATTTCAGAAGGGTTTCTTTCTCTCTTTTTTTAACCTTTATGCCCATAACTCCTTAATGAAAGAGTTTCTCACTGCTTTCCTATGTGTTAATTAATAACACATACATGCAATACGGGTAAAAACAGGCACCAACACCTAGTTAAGATTTATCAACTAACAGGAATGATTAATCAGACATTTTTATCTCATTGAAGAACTAAGAATCAGAGCTTGTCAATCTTGATTCATATAAGCATGACCAGGGAATTTTTAAAAGAGGATTTGGCCCCACTTCTTACCACCTAAATTAGAATATCTGCAAGTAAGGGTCACACATTTGCATGTTTCAAAGGCTCTTGGTTGATTGTAAAGTACAGACAGGTTGGGAACCACTGAGTTAAGAACAAGAAATGGAAAATATGCTATTTCTAATTTTGATGTTTCTTTCTTCTAGTAAAAACAAATGAAAAACTAGTGAAATACTTTACTACAATGTACTGTAACAATATATTGCCTTTAAATATTTAAATTTAAAACATATTAGTTTTATAAAAGCCATACCACTTTACATATACTGATAGACATCAATGCATAGCAAACTTCTTTAAGGGTAGAGACTTTATCCTCTTCATTGTAACAAATAATACCTATTTTGTCTGTTTTTCTTAATTAAATAATAATCAATTATTCCCATCTGGTTCTACAGAGAACCACAGTAAACAATTTCAAAGATACAAAAAGAGAGTAATTTCTTCAAATTGCTTCTTTATTCAATACCACACACATTCATTTTTCCCTCTTTAATTTATAATTTCTTAATTCCAAAACCTTAAGTCTATCAGATTAAATGATTATGGTCTTTGTGTTCACTACAAATTTATTGTCATTAATAGTACCTTAGAATGCCATTTGTAGTGAATAATTCATATATTCATGTTATGCAGGATTGTCTACCAACATAAACAAAATGCAGATGTTCTCAATTCTAAATTAAGAATGTAAAAATAACCTGCCATCAGAAGAATCAATGGACTGGACATTGGAACAAATAAGAAAAGGTTGAAGACATGAAACTTTCAGCTTATTTATGAAAGACTGGTGGTAATCAAGAATATTCTGGAGTTCCTGAACTTTTCATGGGTGTAGGCTCTGTCTGATCCCTCCTTATAACTTTGACCAGGGCAAGCATAGCAGACACATAATACATAATTGCTAAAGTGGACCAAATAGTTAAAATAGAAAACATAATTAATATAGGACTAGACTGTGCATTTTCAGACATTTATAAATATATATTGTAAAAACTCCCAAATTTCATCATCAAATGTGTGTCATTGATTACTATTTGCTACATTACAAAAGAGTCCAGAATGTTCTTGGTTTATAACCAGTTCACTTTCTGAACTCAACGTGGTGTTTAAGTTTGTTTCCCTTTTCCATAAAATACAAATGCTGTGGGAAAATAATACATAATTCCAGGCATCCATGTTAAAAATGCCAATTTGTAAAAATATGAATTATACTTAATTGTTTAGCAAACTTTTAGACTCTCTGAATTACTATTTAAATTATATATTAATACAGGTTTAAAATAACACTAAGAAGATATTTTTGTCTTACATTCCTGCATCATTCCGACGTTTTCACATCTATAATGTAAATGTGATTGATTTATTAGTTTCGTAAACCCTATAATTATGCTAAAAATAATTTTAACTGAATTTATATTTAAAAAATTCAACATGTTTAACTCAGTTGACACTGACATAAATAATAAAAGGTAGAAAATAAAATCCTCAATATTATTTATAAGGTCAAGAACTTTTCAGATGTTCTTAATTCATAACATCTATAAGATTGAAAAACATGGGTAAAAAGTAAAAAAACAGATACTCTCTACTACTTTCTATATATCATGTAAACTGAGGGTTACATGGAACTGCTCTGATGTTGAACTGAGCTTTTCATTTTATCTAAAATCCTCTGAATGTTCTGGATTGTGTAAAACAGTACTGTGTTTCAGCTGACTTGAGAAGGCTGTGTGTCTCACTCTGGCATTTCAGATTGCTTTATTTTTACATTCCTTGGTTGCAGAAGGCATTTGCTAGCAGTTCAGATATTTTTGTGATCTTCAAAATCATAACCACAAAAATCTTTCCTTCAGTTATAAAGTATACCCAAGTGTAGCCCCTAAAATTGAGGAAGATAGGATTCTCATTTGAAGTAGTGACTGCAAGAAAACATCAAGTTGGCTAAGCTTCAAATTCATTTGGGATTTAAAAGTTTTCAATTATTCTAATTATACTTAAGATAATTTATTAATTTTGAAAGGAAGTATGAGCGAAGCCCTTAAAATAAAATGCAACCAACTAATTCTGAAACTTTCTGGAATTTCCAAGTCAGTAGGTTTAAATGAATTTGCATCTTCCAAAATCCTGATTACAGTAAAAAATGTATATACATTAAGAATTATTCCTTATACTGTAGTCACAGAAAATAGTTGCTTGTATGTCAGATTTCCACAGAAATATTGTTAGATATCTAAAAACAGCTTTTTAAAGCTAGTAGCATTTCAATGTTGACTTTAATTGGAAGGAAACTATGAGATCAATAACTCCTGCTAAGAAACCTGTATATAGGTGGGATTTCCCGTGATTCAGAGAGTGTGATGAACAATCTTACTCACAACATCCCTCCACCTCAACCATTCTAATTTAAAACAGAAGATAGTTTTAAAGAAAAAGGCATTGACATATTAGTCAATGCTGACCAAAAGTAATGCAAAATTAGACTTGTAATAAAAGTAGCAGTGTTTTCCTCTTTGAAAGCTTTGTAAATGACTGTATTAGAGAGATATTAGCTATTATAAAATTTCAGATTTGGCCATTTATTTTGATTTACAAAGCAAGGACTGTCTAGAAAATAGACCTTTAATTTAAAAAAAGCAAACTTTAATCCACTATTTTTTGTCATCACTAGTTTGACAATTGGCTTTCAGCAAAGCATGATAAAATGGGTCAAAAAGATAGTAAACGGCAATACTGTCAAGATTCGAATGTCAAAAACTTTAACTTTGGGACATTAAAGACATCTTCTGGTAATATGTGTTTTACAGTTGACTTGTACAATCACGAACTAGTGATATGTGCTTTGCAGTAACTAATTACTATATTATTTAAACCAATTTAAAATTGCTGTGTTTCTGGTAAATGTTATGAATCTTCACTTTTAACAATTATGTTTCTGAGAATTCCGGAATTTCCTGAACCACAATGTGTAGAAGGAGGTGCTCCTGATTGGTCTTTTTTTCTCAGCTTTGTGGTTGTTTATGAGGTTCTTTCCGAGCTATGCTATTTCTACTGGAGAGCCCAGAGTTCTTACTAAATGCAGCTGGACAAGAGGGGAGGCTCAAGGTACTGCAGCTGTGAAACCTCTGCCCCGGCATGCGTTTTGGTTTACACGCAGCCAGGTTAAGGAAACACATTGCAAGGATATGTGCATTCACAAGAGTGTCGGGTTGCAATTTATTTATTTCTGGGTCTCTAACGATCTTTGCAGTGAGCAATTCCGTTTCGATGAGAAAGTCCCTGGATTTTACTTCTCTGGTTCCGGATGGCATAGAGCAGGCCCCTAATTACCTCGGAAACCCACCAAGGGCCAGTAAAGTAATAAACTGTGATCGCATCGCGTACACGTCGAGTCCCAGGGAGAGAGCCCGGCTCCCAGGAAGCCCCGGGAAGCGTGCGCTTCCAGGAGGGTGTGCGGCGCGCGGGGGTCTGCACGCGCACACAGCTTGTTAACGGAAGGCGTGCCGGAGGCGTGGCGCGAGGTGTCCGGGCGAGGCGCTCCGCGAGGAAGGCGGCGGTGGGCGGGCCACGGGGGAGCGCGGCCCGGGGAAGGTTGCGCGGCGCCGCCAGCGGCTCCCGACTCCCGCTCTCCCGGCCGCCAAGAACGAGCCGCCGTGGGCGGGGCCTGCGGTGATTGGCGGGCGGGCGGGGAGGTCGGAAGTACTTTGTTTTTTATGCTAATGAGGGAGTGGGGCTTGTCCGTATTTACGTTGAGGCGGGAGCCGCCGCCCTTCATTCACCCACATGGTCCTTCGAGGTGCCGCCGCCGCCGCCAGACCTGCGCCTTCGCGCCACTTCCCGCCCTCGGGCGAGGCCGAGGGGGTGGGGATGACCCCCGCAGCGCCGCGGCGGCTCGCGCCCCTCCACCAAGCTCTCCTCGCGGGGCGGGCGGGCCGGCCGGCCGCACCCCCGGCCTGGGGCCTCCGGTCGTAGTAAAGCGCAGGCGGGCGGGGAGGCGGGAGCAGGAGCCCGCGGCGGGCCAGGCGAAGATGGTGGCGGCTACTTCTCCTGGTGAGTCTACCCGCCCCTCCGGCGACGGAGGGAAACCTGTTGTGTGCGGCCCGGGTCTGGCGGGCGGGGCGGAGCGGCCCCGGGCGGACTGGCCCGGGGCAGCGTGGCGGCGGCAGCGTGGCCGGGGCGGGTCTCGGGCCGTTGGCCGCTTCGGCGTATGGCAGCCACGCCTGGCTGCCCCCTCGCTCGCACGCGGGCCGGCCGAGGGCAGGGCAGGGCCAGGACGGGAGGGTGGGAGGGGGCGGCGTGCGCGTGGCGGCCGCGCCCGGGACCCGCGCGGACCCTGCCTGGGCCGCCCCGAAGGCGGGCGGCGCACACAATGGCCCCTCGGGGAGTGGACGTGCGAGGCTCACGCCTTCTCCGGGGCCTGGGGTCCCCGGGTAGGAAAGTTTCTCCGGGGGGCGAGAGTTAAAGCGCCTACAGAACAAAGCGGCGGCGGCGGCGGCACATGGGGCAGGCCGCGGGCCGGGAGGGGGCGCGCCCACGAGGTACCTGCGCGCCAGAGGGCGGCGTGGCGTGGGCGGGAGCCCGCGGTTGCCCAAACTTTGTACGCGCGAGGGTGGGCGGAGGGGCGCGGGAGCTCGGCGCGGCCTGGGCGCCACCCCCACTCCGCGTGGGCTTTGTTAGCCCGCGTGGGCAGCCTTGGGGCGGGGCCCGCAACTTCCCCACTGTGGCCCTGGGAGGAGGCCGGAGTCGGCCTCGGCGGCGGCGTGGAACCACCCGTACCCGGCCGCTCCCTGGGAGTGCGGCGCGGGAGGGCCGGCCCGGCTCGGCGGGAGCGGCGTCCCCGCCGCCATGTTCCTGCGGGGCGGGCTGCGCGGGGTTGAGGGCGGGGGACATGGCGGCGACTGCGCGCCTCCGCCGATTGTTCCCGGCTTAGGCCTCGGGCCGCGTGCGACGGGCACCGCGGCCGCGGAGCCCCCGCCCCTCTGGGCCGGGCTCGGGGGGGCTGGGGGACACAAAGGAGGGGCGGCGCGCCCGCGTCCCCGCCGCGCTCGGGCCTCGGCGCCGCCGGTCGCCGCGCGGCTGCCGCCGGGAAACGGATTGAGGGGGGGTTGCCGCGTCCGGCGGGGCCGACTCTGACCCGCCGCCCCCTGGTGGCTACGCGGAGAATCGCAGGGCCGCGCGCCCCCTTGTGCGACATGTGCTGCCGGCCCGGGCTCCATGAGCGTGGCGGGCACTTTGCAGTCTCCGGTGTTCCTGCGTGGTCTTCTGTTCCTAAACTGCAGCAAAGGGAAAAGGAACTGGAGAAGGCAGGCTCGGTGTTGTAGTATCACCAAAAGAGAAAATTAACGGCATGCCATCAGGGCCACAGCAGTTGGAGAAACAACTCTTTATCCCGGCTTGCAGCCACGAGGTCTTGATTGGGGGAGGGGTGGTGAAGAATAGTCCCTGGGCTGCTTTTTTTTCCCTTTTACTGGAGCTGTGCAGTGGAGTCAGTGATTGCTACTGATCATAATCAAGTATTTTGGGAGGTTATTTAAGGCATGTATCTGATAGCTAAGGATTTTTCAACTTTATTCTCTTCCACATTTTTAAACTATACATTATTGGTCTTTTAAATCGTGCTAGTATTGCCCGACTCTGTTACCCTCAGTTTTGCAAACGGATGGAATTAATTGCTATTAGGAGTTTGGAAAATGGCAAATCCAGATTTGGACGGTGGTAGTAATTTTGGGCAAATATGTTTATCTTTTTTTCCTTATTTCCCACTACTCCAGTCATCATACACGTGGACCTAACTGCACCGGTGGCTTTTCTGAGGATACTTGGCTGTAAAGGAAGTTTTCTGGAGTGGGTAAGTGTATTCTGATTTTCTTGAACTTTTCTTAAAAACAAATTTCTCTTGCTATTGTAGTAAAGTTGAGTATCATAGTATTGGATTCTTAAAGAGTAAAAGTAGGTATTTTTTACCTTAGACAATTTACCTTTTTTAGAAAACTAATTACGGATTTGCTAATTTTAAGTTAGTAAAATAACAGTGTAAATATCCCTGTACATCTTTGGAAAGTGGCTTATGCAGTTTACAAAATATAATTTTAGAACCTCTTTTAAGTTGGGTATAAAGTGAATATAACCTGGGTTGATAGATTTAAACAGGGTATTTAAGTTCTGCAGTTGACTGATACACTTGAAATGTAGTCTGAACAGTAATTTTGTTAATCATTTCATCAAGTATTTGCTAAGTGGAAGCCAGAAGAAGAGGAAAATGTTTTGCCACGTGGATGTGAAGATTTCCTCTAAAAGGTACATATGGACTAAATTTCCCTGTATATATGTTCTTTATTTGCAGTCTTTTTTTTTTTTTTTTTTTTTTTTTCGATATCAATTTGGGAAAGGCCAGGCATTGGAAGAGCCACCACTTCCAGTGCTAGTTCGATGGTTGGTTGACTGCCTTCTGTAAAGAACTTTTAAGGCGTAAATATGTATCTAAATGGACCTCATATCTTTGAGATAATTAAACTAATTTTCTCATCCCCATTGGGGATTATGCTGAATTTGTATGGTTTATAGTTGTTAGAGTTTGAGGTATTAATTCTAATTATCTATTTCAAATTTAGCAGGAATAAAGAGAACATCACCTTGTAAAACTGAAGATTGTGACCAGTCAGAATAATGTCAAAGTGCTTACAGTGCAGGTAGTGATATGTGCATCTACTGCAGTGAAGGCACTTGTAGCATTATGGTGACAGCTGCCTCGGGAAGCCAACATGGGCTTTAAAGTGCAGGGCCTGCTGATGTTGAGTGCTTTTTGTTCTAAGGTGCATCTAGTGCAGATAGTGAAGTAGATTAGCATCTACTGCCCTAAGTGCTCCTTCTGGCATAAGAAGTTATGTATTCATCCACTAATTGAAGCCAAGCAAGTATATAGGTGTTTTAATAGTTTTTGTTTGCAGTCCTCTGTTAGTTTTGCATAGTTGCACTACAAGAAGAATGTAGTTGTGCAAATCTATGCAAAACTGATGGTGGCCTGCTATTTCCTTCAAATGAATGATTTTTACTAATTTTGTGTACTTTTATTGTGTCGATGTAGAATCTGCCTGGTGTATCTCTGATGTGACAGCTTCTGTAGCACTAAAGTGCTTATAGTGCAGGTAGTGTTTAGTTATCTACTGCATTATGAGCACTTAAAGTACTGCTAGCTGTAGAACTCCAGCTTCGGCCTGTCGCCTAATCAAACTGTCCTGTTACTGAACACTGTTCTATGGTTAGTTTTGCAGGTTTGCATCCAGCTGTGTGATATTCTGCTGTGCAAATCCATGCAAAACTGACTGTGGTAGTGAAAAGTCTGTAGAAAAGTAAGGGAAAATCAAACCCCTTTCTACACAGGTTGGGATCGGTTGCAATGCTGTGTTTCTGTATGGTATTGCACTTGTCCCGGCCTGTTGAGTTTGGTGGGGATTGTGACCAGAAGATTTTGAAAATTAAATGTTGCTGAAGATTTCGACTTCCACTGTTAAATGTACAAGAGATAAACAGTATTAAAGAAAATTTGTAACTTTTTGTTTTAAATACATCTTGTATTCATCCAAAAACATTTCACTTCTGGTGTTGTCAGATTTGGCAGTATAAATTCTGGCTATATTTTTTGTTGTTAGATTTATTTGGCTGTTAAGTATTATGATATGACTATTTAATCATACGGTATACATAACGATCATTTGTAAAGTTAAAATATACCTTTTTGCTTTTTTTGGAGTTGATGTTATTCCAGGATATTTTACTTTCTAAAAGTTAATAAATTATGTTCCTCATATATTGCTCAAGTATTTAAATTTAGAGAGAATGCCATTGTGTTTAAAGCAATGTATAAAGATGGATTTTTTTTTTTTTTTAAAGCATGGAATTTAGGGTGGGGGGGTACAATTTGTTTCTATTAAACAAGTACTAGTTTACAAATACATGAGTAACTGATGTGTAACTGTTAACTGCCTGTATTCTAGTTTTTCTTTCTGATTGTCAGTGATTTATTAGCTGTAAATGACCAGGGCCCTCAGACTGCTCTTAGCATCCGCAACTTAAAAAAAAAATGTGAGTTAAAAGAAAAAACACGTGAATGCTAAATAGAGTAACAGATCTATGTATGTGTACACTCTACCCAAATGCCAAGGGTGTAGCGATGGAGTGAGATTCAGAGTCATTTATTTTTAAGTCTGTAGTTAACATTTATGTTCCCTACTCCTTGCATAAGCCAGACTTTGGCGACAGTGATGGTTGATTCCAGGCTTATTTGACTTAAGCCACTGAAGTGGAAACTAAGAAGCAGCAGTTACAGTGTTTTATCCACCATTTCTGCTTTCTCTCTTTTCATGTGTTTTGTCTCTAGCCTGTGTGTATATGAGTAGAAAAATGTGGGATACCTGAATAATAGATTTAAAAAGACAGGTGTTAAAATTGGACCCAAGCCGCAGTACGGGCAAACTTGATGTTTGGAAACTAAGTTTTGAGGAATGTCATTGTATTTTAAAGATGCTGTCTTAGTAATAAGAAATAAACTTCCATAACACTAGGTTAGACAACCCAATAAATCTAGAAATCAGCTTTTAAAAATACTGTGTGAAGTCTAACTAAGGTTTTCATCTCTAATGTGTTCTTTAAGAAGTTTAAGGAACTTAATTTTGGATTCCTGAATAGAAAGGTAAGAATTTAATATTTCTGGAGTTGATGAAAAGACAAATTTTCAGGATGTGAAGTGAACAGTGATTTATAAGATGGAAATCGAATTGTACGTTAGCAGAATTGGCAAAACTTTTCAAATTGAAGGAGACCTAAAAATTGTGTCTTTCTGGTTTAGTGACAAACATGGCTTTAAAACTATGTTTAAAAAGTCCTGGCCAGTGGCACGGTGGCTCACGCCTACAATCCTAGCACTTTGAGAGACCAAGTTGGGCGGGCTACCTGAGGTCAGGAGTTCGAGACCAGCCTGGCCAACATGGTTGAGACCCCATTTCTACTAAAAATACAAAAAAATTAGTTGGGTGCAGTGGTGCACGCCTGTAATACCAGCTGCTTGGGAGGCTGAGGCAGGAGAATTGCTTGAACCTGGGAGGCAGAGGTCACACCACTGCACTCCAGCCTGTGCAACAGTGAGACTTCATCTCGGAAAGAAAAAAAAGGTCCCATAATATTAAAATGGTCTTGTAATTTGCAAAATGATGTGCTGTGGTTATAAGTGAAAATATTTTGTTTTACATTTGTCAGACTATATAGTTTTATTTTAAAGCTTTTGGGGAAATACACTAGCATTTTAATGGGGCAGTGTGATAGGAAGCCTGCCAGATGATTCCTTAAATGCTCTAAAATGAAAGTCAAATACGTTTTAATAAGAAAGACTTAAATGGCTTTTTCTCCCTAGATATTGGAACTGTAGTATTCATTGTGTTCAGAACTTAATTGGGCTTGAACTGAGATTTAAATCTTTAATAAACAAGTTAATAAACGTGCATGTTTTGTTGTGTGATTGGTAGTGATCTGGTTGTATAGGGTTTAATAGGAATTGCTTTTGATTTGTTTCTGGCTTTAGAATGTGAAGCATGTTTACATTTTTGGTTCTATTTAAGATTTTCTTAGGCATGATAACATGCCAACAAATCCATGCAAGTATTGTAATAAATGTTCACATTAATTTAGCCATTTTGAAATTCAGATGAGTGAACAAGTTGGTAATGGCCTCATCTCTGACCTGAGGAAAAAAAAAAAACAGCTTTGACACCTTGTTCTTAAAATGCTTTAACCTTGAAGTTGCCTGATACATGAGAGGTCATGTTGCTTCAGGTTTAATAGATAGCCTTAACTATTTGGAGGGGAAAAAAGTGGGTCAATTTTTTTTCTTTTGGTGTTGGCATGTACACCTTTTTTTTACAGCCTATATTTGGAAAGAAAGTACTTAACATTTTATGAATTCTTTTTAAAGCTGCTTGCAAAGTATTGGAGATTTTACTGAAAACTTTTGAGATCTTCATTTTACAGGCAAATCTGTCTAACTACAAGCCAGACTTGGGTTTTCTCCTGTAGTTGGAAGACACACTGACTCCTGACAAAATGCAACCTGCAACTGCCTGGAAAACAACTCAGTGTCACGTTAAAGTTTATTATATATTAATGATATACTGTTGAATTGACAGTCCCGCATAGTTTGTCTAAATTTAGAGAATTAAGAGTCTCTCAACTGAGCAGTAAAGGTAAGGAGAGCTCAATATACACAGAGCCAGTTCTTGGTGTCTGATGGAAATAAGATCATCATAACCACTTAATACTTCAGATTATTCTTTAGCTTAGTGGTTTTGAGTTACATTCTTACTGAAGTCCAAATTAATGTAGTTGTTTGCCTTGATAAATTCCATATGTGGTATTCTTAGTTTTAAAGAATCATTAGGAAAATGCACATATTCCTTGAATTTTAAGACCATAGAAAAGTTGTTGAAGAATGCTTAGTTTTCTTTATCCAGTAATGTAAACACAGGGACACAGCATTGAGATGTGCCTAATTCTGTATTTACAGTTTGGTCTGGCTGTTTCCGTTCTAGTGCATTTAATGTTAATAAATACTGCATTTTAAAGCTGTTAAGAAATTGTCTAGCATGAGCTTATTGAAATAAAAACTTTAAGGTGGTTATAGCAGTTTTCCTGGTGTTTTGTTTTGTCACTGCAGATGGTCTAAAAGTTGTTAATTAATTGGGGAAATTGAGACAAGGACCAAAGTTGGTTGTCTGCATTATCTTATTTAACCTTCATTACCTATGAAATCTGTATTTACATATGAGATCAAAAGTTTATTTTCAAGCAGAGTAGAAAGATGGTGAATGGACTCTGAATTAAAATATGTCAATATTTTAAAAGGTTATCATCTGCCTACTATTATGGAATCTGACAAGTTCTCGGATCATACTTGAGTTTCCTTAAATATTAAGGCTGAAGCATTTTCATTTTGTTTATATTATGCACATGTTAAGGTGGGAGTGATTTGGTTTTTGTGTGGGGTTTTTTTGCCACATGATAGGATGAAAGTTTAACAGGAGGCCAAGGTATATAAAAAGTCTTAAACACCTTCTAATAAATGTCAAATATTTGTTGGCTCCAGGGTTGAATGTTTACTAATGGATCTGTACTAAGTCTGTTAAATGAGAATGGTATATTCTGAGCACCCCTCAAAGTTCAGCCATTACTAAGAGTTAAAAAAAAACACAACTATTTTTTAAATGAGCTACTATGTTGTACCTGCTTATGGCACACAAGACTTCTAGGCTCATGCAGAGTTTTAGCATAGTTGATCCTCAGTATTAGTGAGGGAATGGGTAGAAGAACTCTCAGTGTATACCAAATTCTTTGGATGCTCAAGTCCCTTATAAAGTGGTGCAGTATTGGCATGTAAATCTATATATGTCCTCATGTATGCTTTAATCATACATTTCTTGTATAGTAACCTGACAGAATAACCCAATGCATTTTTCATGTAGATTTGAGTATAGTATTTGGTGTGGCAAAATCAGGTTTGGCTTTTGGGGACTTTGTAAAAAAAGTTTTCCTGAGTATTTTCAGTTGGTTGGATGCAGGACCCACAGATAAAAAGGGCTAAGTAAATGCCAACATAAATGCATTAGTCATTGATATAATGAGTATTTAACATAGTATAGAGAGAAAGAACAAAGACCTGAGGCTGGTAGTAAGTGCCCCAAAATGAACTGTTAGTAGTCCCCTTAAGTTATTAGTAATTATACCTCAGGTTGAATATACATCCTTAATAACTGCGTGATTACTTTTTTAAAGACCTAAATTGAAGCATATTTACATTTAGTAGAAGTGAGCATGTACTGATCACACATTTGTTTATAAAAGCATATGTACTGTGAAGTTTTTAGTACACTTAATGTTGACATCAACTTACATAGAGTGAAAAACATTTTTAAAAAGCTTCGACGACCTCATTCCTTCTGCACTTGTTGAGATACGCTGATCCAGATGGAATGCCACACTATTCAGCAGGTTAGGGGATCTGGGTGAGACTAGTGAATGTTCTAAGAGTAGATGAAAATTGGGGTCCTGTAAGGTGGTGGTAGGCAGGCAGTGAATTAAGTTCAGTGAAGACAGAATTCTACAGTGATTATGCATTTACCAAGATAAGGTTCCTAACCAGTTGTCTTAAAATTACCCAAAGATAGAAGGACATATAAATCTGGAACTTTATGTGCATTAGATTAGAATCTGTGGGGCAGGATGCTGCACAGACAAGTATTTTGAGAATTGCCCGTTGATTTTGCTGTATATACTTAAAAACATCTAACGGGAATGATGAGCCATGAGAAGGCAGGAGAACATCAAAACACCTTAAGAGACTCAGTAAACTTTCATGCAGTCATTACTCAGTTTGATAGCAGACTAAATATGTGCTGCAACCCCGCATTGCTAAATCCACAGGCTTCTCATCATTGCATTAACTTCCCTTTTTCTTTGATTATCATTTTGGTAACAGCACCTAATATGCCAGGTGTGTAGTTGTCTTTGTGCTATACCTGAATTTCCATGGTTGGCTCTTGCCACAGTGGCCAGCATCATTGTGAACAAGTAAGGTACACAAGGCACAAGCCATGTCTTTGTGATAATGGTTGTCTCCAGCATTTAGATTCCCCTCTAAGGCTTTCATCTAAAATTCCCATGATTATGTGTTTGAATGTTACAGTCCACAGAGTTGTCAAAATTGTGCCTTCCCATACTGTAAAGTTTCTTCTAAATTTCAAGTTAGAAGATGTTTATGCCATGTTCTGAGTGTCTTGTGTTAATAAGCTATGATTCTGCCCTTGACTACTTAAGAATATCCCCTTTTAAAGCATGAAACTTGGTGGAGACCCCACCTCATTCACTGATGTCTTAATACAAGTGCCTTTTTAAGTGTTTTGCCTCCCCCAGTTCCCACCATTTACCCTCTCCGTGCCAACTTCCGCTTGAGACTGCATTTGCTCTGCCCTTAGGAAACTTCACATTCCAGATACATATGATTTAGTCTTGTTTTCTTCCAGTCCTTGAGCACAAATGTCAGACTGGCTCCCTTAAACTGCATATTCTCCATCATTCTGAATTGGTGGCATCATCTGGAATATTGGAAGGGCAGGCCCTTCCCACCCCCTTCCAAACCTGAATTGGGAGCTTCATTTTTTAATCCCCTCAACTAATCTCTAAGATACAAGGCCTCCAAGGGCAGAGATTTGAAGACGTGGTTCATGGAAGCTTACTCAACATCTAAAGTGTTAACTGGTGTGTAGAAGGCACTCAGACTCAATAGGTAAGTGGAAATATCCATGGGTGAATGTTACTTCTAGAATGAGACAGTCTGAAAGAGAACAGGGAAAGACTAGTATGGGGGCAAAGTGCCTTATTGATGGTGTGGTAAAAAGTAATTAGAGCAACATTGGTGAAGCAGGAAAACTGTAAGTAAAAGATGAGAATTTACTATATACAGTAAGACCAGCAAAAATGAATGAAAGCCTTCTAGAAGTGAGGGGCCAAGAAAAAACCAACTGACAGATGCCCCATTTGTGTGGATATGTAATGTTGATCTGTTGGAAGTAAATGTAAAACCTGGCTTCTAAATCTCAAGGTAACTGACAATTAGTGATAGAATGAATGTGAGCACACTAAACAAAGGAACAAAGATGTAAGTGCTGAGAAGTGCTTCGTGTTTAGTTTTCAACATGATTTTCTTGCCTGGATGTGAGAAGGCTCTCTGCTAGTATTTATAGTCAGTTTTTTGTTTGTTTAATTCTCTAAATTTTGAAATTTAGACTCATCAAATACTGACCAGAATACTATAGTTTTCTAACTCAGGTTCACTCCCTGCAGAAGGTATCAGGAGTACAGGAAGCTCTGCACTGAATCGTGGTGCCTCAGTGAAATTTTGAGTTGTCCTTTTGGCTTCCTGAGACAAAAACATAGTAAACCTGTTGCTTCATGTGTGTATATGTGACATGAGAGATGGATGATGGTAAAGAGAAGAAAGGCACCTCTAATTTTAGGAAAAATGTCAACTAAAACCTGAAGTCTGTTCTTGTTGAGTCATGTGATACTTGGCTAATTGGTTGAGAAGTTTAAAGAACTGTTTAAGAAGTCTTGGCCAGGTGCGGTGGTTCACGCCTGTAATCCCAGCATTTTGGGAGGCTGAGGTTGGTGGATCACCTGAGGTCAGGAGTTCGAGATCAGCCTGACCAACATGGTGAAGCCCAGTCTCAACTAAAAATACAGAAATTAGCTGGGCTTGGTGGCAGACGCTTGTATTCCCAGCTACTTAGGAGGCTGAGGCAGGAGAATCATTTGAACCGGTGGGCAGAGGTTGCAGTGAGCAGAGATCGTGCCATGGCATTGCAGCCTGGTAACAGAGCGAGACTCTGTCTCAAAGGAAAAAAAAAAAGTGTTACAGTGTAATGTAATGTTTAAGAGAAAGAATTCTGGGTACAAGTAGCAGTCTCCATTAATAGCTTGGGCAAGTTAAGTGTGTCTTTCCCCAAAAATTGTAAGCTTAGGTAAGCTTTCCCATCTTAGTCAAAAAGGTAATGCATAGCTATCATGTTCATATCCAGCTGGAAAATAAACCTCTTCCCTCAACCTTCAAAAGGAATTTTCAGCTCCATTCTGCCCACCTGAACTAGTCTGAGGGGCAAGATCACATTCAGGCTTGAGTCTTAAAATACCATGTCTGGTGACAGTGCCACGGGAAGTCTGTTCCCTCCCTGAAGCACACAGGATACCTAGGCAGGTTGGTGGAATAGGTAACTGAAAGGTGAGAGTACAGTATTAACATTTGAGGGCAAACAGATTTCAGTGAGGGTAGAGGTGGGAGAGGGGAAGGGAGAGAATTTTCATTAAGTTGACAAAGATTGTCAAGTAAAGAGTGGTGGAGATTCTTGGCTTTTGAACAACCAACCTGGATGAATGACTTCAGGGACAGAGAGCAGAGGAAAGCAAAATGAATTTTCTGTATTTACCCAAAGCTTGTTGACTGAATTTTTGTACAGGTCTGGGAAAATAAGCCTAAACAAATAGTTGTAGCCTTAGAAAAACTTTTCCCATTTCTTTCTAAGAATCCGCATAGCCTCCCTGTCGCCTTAAAGGTAAGACTCCTATTTTGATTAATAACCTAGCCTAAGAGTTATAGCAATACGACAGACAATCAATTTTTGTTTCAGGTATTTACCTCATATTATGAAATTGGTAAGACACTTAATAAATTTTGCCCTGAATACTGGTGTGCCCAGGTATGCCGTGCTCTCTCTGTTACCAGTGGTGGTAATTTTAAGACCTAAAGAAAGCTGGGGTTAATCCTGAAGCTAAGAGTAAATGTTTCTTGAATTGATTTTGTTCTGTGGTACAAATAACATCTATGAATATCATATCTGTATATATCTGAACCAAGTCGTGTGCAGAGAGGTTGACATAACTATATTTACAGAAAATGATTTTTACAATTAAAAGTTCACATTTTAACATGAAATAAAAATCTAAGAGGCAAACATTGTCAGGCACTTCACCCACACTTGGAAGGGCTGATGCAGCTTCTAGGTCTCTGCTAAAATATTACTTCCTCAAGAAGCCTTTTCTGACTACCCTCCCCTATTCAGTTAATGTCTTCCATGTTTTATTCAAAGTGCTTAACTACAATTTGCAGTTTTACATATTTGGATATTTTGTCATTTTAAAATATGTTACTACTTTTAACAAGTTGCCACAAACTTTTTTTTTTTTTCCCCTTGAGGTGGAGTCTTGCTCTGTCACCCAGGCTGGAGTGCAGTGGTGCAGTATCGGCTCACTGCAACCTCCACCACCTGGGTTCAAGCGATTCTCCTGCTTCAGCCTTCTGAATACCTGGGATTACAGGCATGCACCACCACACCCAACTAATTTTTGTAGTTTTAGTAGAGACGGTTCATCATGTTGGCCAGGCCGGTCTTGAACCCCTGACTTTGTGATTCGCTTGCCTTGGCCTCTCAAAGGCTACAAACTTTTAACAGCTTAAAATCTTATAGTTCTGAAGGTCAGGAGTCTTGACATAGGTCCCACTAGGTTAGAAGTAAGATGTCAGGAGGGCTGTATTAGTCCCTGGAATCTTTAGGGGAGGCAAGGTTTTCTTTGTCTTTTCCAGCTTCTGAGGACTCTGCCTTCTTTGGCTCATGGTCTCTTAGTCTGTCTTCAGATCCAGCAGCAGCAAGTGGAGTCTACATCACACGACCTCTTTTACCTCCCTCTTCCACTTTTAAAGACCCTTGTGATTAACATTGAGCCTACCCAAATGTTTAGAAATAATTTATTTTGGCTGGGCGTGGTGGCTCACGCCTGTAATCCCAGCACTTTGGGAGGCTGAGGCAGGCAGGCTGAGGCAGGCAGATCATGAGGTCAGGAGATTGAGACCATCCTGGCCATGGTGAAACCCCATCTCTACTAAAATACATAAAATTAACAGGGTGTGATGGTGTGTGCCTGTCATCCCAGCTCCTCAGGAGGCTGAGGCAGGGCAATTGCTTGAATCCAGGAAATGGAAGGCTACAGTGAGCCGAGACTGCCCCACTGCACTGCAGCCTGACGAAAGAGCAAGACTCCATCTCAAAAAAATAATAATTTATTTTAAGGTCAGCTGATTGGCAGCCTTAATTCCCCTTTGCTGTGTAACGTTCACATTTGCAGGTTCTAGGATTGGGGCTTGGATATTGTTGGAGGCTGTTCTGCGTGTCTTAGGGAATTGTGTTGGTTTTGGACATGGTTATAGTTCCAGGCGTACATAACTGCTTAGAATTGTTTTCAGACAGCATAAGTAAATGAATAAGGAAAATACTTAACAATCCAATTAAAAAAAAAAAAATGGAACAAACTCCGGCTGTCTCGAGAATGTTGTTCTACAATATTTAAGTGCCAGTTTATAGAAGTTTTAAAGAAAAAAAAATGAAGATTTTCTCAGATGGGAAGAGGTCATAACATACTTCTTGCAAACATTCTGGAAAATGTAGGTCCTTATCAGTCAACCTTCAGAATGGGGAAACCACAAAATAAATGAAATTTTGCTAACTGTGTAAGTAAACTAGAGAATTGCTTTTAGAAATGAAGATACAATGTAAAGAGACCATTAGGGTCTAAAACCTCAAAATTAACCAGAACTGGAAAATGAGCTTTTAAAGACAGGTTCAAGTAAATAAGCAATTTATCCTCTACTTTGTTAGAGTGCAGAAATTGTATTTCAAAGCAACCACTAGCAGAATAAAAGACTATACTTAAGTTTGAAATCACCAGGAAAAAGGCCAGGAAAAGAGCCCACAAATGAAAAGACAAAAAGTAGGAGACAGAAGTGAGAACATATTTAATTAAAATTACACGCAGAATATTTTTCTTAAGTAATTTGTATTATAAGTCAGTTTTACTTAAATTTTATAACATGTAAGCCTTGGTTATTTTTAGTCACTGAAAACGTAGGCAACTGGTGGTTTGCCCATGGTCACTGGGAAAGTCCTGGCCTTTGATACTCTGGTCCAGCAGTAAGAGCTTCTATTTAACCTCTGCTCCTTGAAAACAAGGAACAAATCTTACTTTGTAGTCCCCAAAATGACTGCAAAGTAGGCAATCAAAAGATAGCTGTTGAATGAATTGAAGATTTCTCTTAAACATCATTTTACAATTCGCCTATTTTTTTGATGCACTGCAGTAGGTATTTTCATGCCATTCTTAAATTTCTCAGTCTCCAAATGCCAAATTTTGTCTAGAGGTAGAGGCTGAAGATTACGTTTACTTTGGTGGGAGTATAGAAGACAATAGTGTGTGTATAGCAGGGGATGGAGCAGTGGATATAAAGAAAAGGTTATCTGCACATCTGTATGTGGTATGTAAGGGTGGCAGTGAATGGCTGGTTGGGATGGGATAGTGGTTCTGGTCAGCTCCGCAAACTTTAGTGGGGTCATAGTGTGATAAAAGAATGCAGAACAGATTTTTAATTAAGTTTTGATTTTTTTTCTTTGTAAGTTAGGAAATTAAAATAATGAGTCCTACCTCAGGACCCCAATCTGTCTTTTTCAGTTTTTGGCTGTTACTGTTCTTCACCAGATCACTCTTTGGGAAGCTGCAGAGTGAACTGATGGATGTCTATGAAAATAGACATGCATGACCTTATAACAAAGCATGTGTGTCCTCAAAAAGTTTGAAGGTGATTTGGAGATAAGTCTCTTGTCTGCAAAATGAGAATTCATAAAATGAAATGGTAACCAGTACTCAGAAAGTGAGTTCAGAGGGGCATATAACTGCTGCAGTGCTCTATGTGCTTGATACACATTATAACATGTAGGTAATTAGAAGAGTCTTGTTACTCCATCTAGTTTAGCATTACATAAATACAGTAATTAGTTTGCTTTAAAAAAACATTTTGTCAGCCGGGCGCGGTGGCTCAAGCCTGTAATCCCAGCACTGTGGGAGGCCGAGGCGGGTGGATCACGAGGTCAAGAGATCGAGATCATCCTGGTCAACATGGTGAAACCCCGTCTCTACTAAAACAAAAAATTAGCTGGGCATGGTGGCGCGTGCCTGTAATCCCAGCGACTCAGGAGGCTGGGGCAGGAGAATTGCCTGAACCCGGGAGGCGGAGGTTGCGGTGAGCCGAGATCGCGCCATTGCACTCCAGCCTGGGTAACAACAGCGAAACTCCGTCTCAAAAAAAAAAAAAAAAAAAAAAAACATTTTGTCACATTACATTGATCGTTGCTTAGTAGGAGGAATCTAATATTTTTTCCACACAAAAATGGGATGTACAGTTTAGTACCAAGTAAAAGCATGTGGTCCTGGTTGGTTGATATTATAGAATAAATTCCTGGTTTTCTTTGTTTATTTAGGAGTTCAGACATCTCACTACTATAAAGTACTGTGCCTTGTTAAAATCATGATGGAGTATTAGAATATCAAAGGCCCTACATGCACATTTTATTCATTTTAAACACTTATGCAATCCTGCTGATATTTAAAGTCTAATATTTTAATCTTAGGCCTGTCACCAAAAGGATGCCATCTAAAAGAAATTTTCATATTTTGTATAGGATTATTACTATGTATTGATTTGGTTTATAAAAAAATTAGAGACAGCAATCCATTTAGCAGTCGTGTAATTCAATTCTAAATTATAGGTTTCTTACACATATCCAATTTTGGATAATGATAGGATCTAGGATATGGAAGTAGCAATGAGCCTTCAATTGAAAAAAAAAAAAAACTACCAGTAAAGTGTTAAAGCTTTGATAATTCAACGAGGTTACATTGAAGCAATTAAATAGGCATGTTATATAATGCCTATTGTTGAGAATGACTTAGCCATAAGCTTTGCCCACTTTTTAAAAAATACAATGCTAAGCACAGAGCACCAGCTATGAAGCTGAAGAAAATTATGAGATTAGTGATTGCTTTTTACACATTAACCATGTTGTAACAGTTTAAGTGCCACTGACGCTGTTCTGTCTTAAACTCATCAAATAATTGGACCAAGTTTGAGGAAATCAATTTCTACTAAATAGTTAACCATAAGGTATATTTGTATTAGCAAACAAAATGCTTTCAAAATGTTCCACTTTTGAAACTGAGTCTTTTATGTTGACCCAATGACTTTGTTTACAAAGGTAAACTGAAGTGGAGTTAAGCAATTATCTGGCAAGCTTGATCACTGTACATGATCATAGGGAATAAAACAAATATTTTTTAGAAAATTTGCTTAATGACATCACAGCTTCACTCTTCTTAGATCTTTAGTAGTTTTTTGAAGGATCGTTGGAATTACAATAATGCATGTTTGCTTGCATTCTCTCCTCTCCCCTACCATATTTGGATCTCTCATCAATGATATGCTCATGGTTAAGAATTTAGTAATTATTAACACTATCTATTCTTACAACACTTGAAGAATTTATAGACTTATCTAGGTAGTCAGAATACATTTTGGGTTTCATTGGATGTTTTACATTCATATGGAAAACTCAGAGGTAAAAGTAATTATTTTAAATAATGGGATATTTTAACAGTTGTTAAAGCCTAAGTTATTTTCTAGTAGATTTATTAGGTTACTGCCCCCTAAACTTAACTGCCTATTTATTGGTCTGTAATCATAACAGTGTCTCTTATTTCCTAGTCACCTCAAATTCAAAGGAATTTGTAAGGTACCTATCTTGAAGCCATGTTAATTTGAGCATTAAATAAAGGTCTTTCAAATGTTTTCTAATCTCATGAACCCATGCCCAAAGAACAGAGTAAAGACATATGCAGCAATATATTTTTAAATTTTACCTGAAGATTTTCCCCAGATACCTCCCTTTACCTCATGTCCTTTCTTCCATTTTGTCAGATCTTATTCAGTCTTAGAAAAGGAAGAAAAACAAGGAATTTGCTTGGCTTTTGAATTTCAAGAATATCCCTCACTGGAAAATGAAAAACATGTGCATAAACAACGCAGGAAATTTAAATGATTGCATAAGGATCCCTATATGCCTGAGAGTCATGCTTGAAAAGGCCTCCAGTTTGAACAAGAGACAATGTAGCAGTGACATTCATGGCCTGATGTCCAAAGACCAGCATAGAAAAAAAAAGCCATTACCTCTGCCTTGAATATGTGGGCTGAAATTTATTGTAACTACATGTGTACAAGAGATTAGAGACAGAAGGCAATAGGAAAGCACTGTAAGTGCTTGGTCCAGAGTCATTTAATAGTATGCAGATTAGAAGAGGGAGGTGGCGGTTAGAATAAGATGGGATTAAGAAACAATGTTTGTTGCCAACAAGACCTCTTAATTCTGAGCCCACGATACAGTGAGAAGAGACCATGGTTGATCCCTATTGAAAGTAATAGTGGGTACTGCTAAGAAAAACCCAGCCATTTATGCCACTGCCTCCTCTGAATCACTGTACTCTCTAATGGTTTAGTTCCTTAGCAGAAACAAAGTAATAATAGACAAATAAATCTGCCATGCTGCAGAACTGAATTAGCCAACATGAGGGCAATTTCATTGGGTAGAAACTTGATGAATGGCTTCTTTATAACCTTAAAAAAATCTTACTGGGTGGCCTGAGTAATTTTGTTACAATTACTTGGAATGTAATTACTAGGACTTGTGAATGTCCTTATTAACTCTATTTAAAAATGATAATGGTAGCTAACAATTTTGTCAAGCACTGAGTATTCATGTAATCCTAACTCCAGTCCTATGAGATAATTGCTATGATAATTATTCCCATTTTGCAGATAAGGAAACTGAGGCAGAGAGCAATGTAGCAGACCACGTTCACAAAGCTGATAAAACAGAAGAACCAGGATTTAAATCTAAGTAGTCTGGCCCCAGCACCAGTTCTCTTGATTGCTATATTGCCTTTCAGTCCAGCTTACACATTTTGATATCTCTACCAACAAGACCCAAGGAAATAGCAACAAAATGTTAACATTAGTTATCATGGAACAGAAAAAATTGGAGGAGTTTTAATATCTTGAGTTTACACCTTTCCCTAATGCTATAGAATAATCACATTCTTGTTACAATCAGAAAAAATACTTCAAAATGAGTATAACTTTTATGAAAACTAGGGAGAGAATTACATAAAATACTCTCACCAGAAAGACTGGGAGAAATATATTCTAAAAGGTCTGTTGCAGTGTTATCTGTGCAGTGAAATTCTCATTTTTTTTTCTTCTGTACTTTATTTTTTGGTATTTGATTTTAAACCTGTAGTTAACAAAATTATGCTAAAAAATATATAATCATCTTTATATAATTACTGATTTCTGGAGAAATGTTACCTAAATGATCCAGAAAACATGGAAATTGTTAAGTCAGTTACAAAAAATATTTTAAGATGTAATTTAATAATTCTATGGAAGACATTAGGCCTGGACAATCTAGAGTATTGAATTATTTTAAATTTCTGAAGTGTGAGCCAATTCAAATGCTATTATAAACTCTTAAAAAAGGAAAAGGTTAAAAACTTCCTAATGCCTTTAAGTTAGCATTAAAATCTGAGAAATAAGCAAAAATATAATGGTAATCTTACTTATGACAGATGCAAAAGAACTACATAAAAATAATGCAAATAACAAAAGAAATAGTATACTAAAATAGCTGCTGTCCCCACCATGATTTAGCTCTACTTTGGTAGTGTGAAAAAAACTCAATGAAATAGAATGCAGCAATAATTGACATAATTATTGGAAATGTGGAGGCAAATTATTACTAATAACATCCACAAATATTGTATTTGAAAACCCAAAGAGAATTATTAGAAAAATTAATACTAAGAGACTGCAGTGAGAGAATTTGACACAAAAATAAAATGTAAAACCAATGTTTTCCTTGATACAAATACAAGTTACACAATAAAACAAAAAGACTGCAAAATGTTAAGTTATAAAGCACCTAGAAAAGATTCTTGAGATACATGCAGAGTGAAAAGTAAAAAATTTATACTTCTCTTTTCCATAATTTTTAATGGAATTCAAAAAAGATGCATAAATAGAGTACTAGCCAAGTTTTGTGTGTGTGAGAAAACATACTATGTTATTCTGCCAACACTGCTACAATAAAAAGTGAGTGGAATTTACTTTTGATCTTGGAAAAAATAATTCTAGTATTTCTCTGGAAGAACAAACAGGTGAGAAGATGAGTAGATGTTAAATAAGGACAAGACTAGCTATTGAATGTTTTCTGAAGTTACTCTAATAAAATGGGATGCCCTGGCAATAATCAAGATAAATCAATGGGACAAAATGAATAGGCCTCAAACAGCCATCACTGTATATTGAGCCCCCAAATAATTTAAGGATACCAGTACCGAAATTAAAATACACTAAAGAAAATGTGAAATAAATATGAGAAGTAACACTATTAATCTTAAAACATAAAGCAATCATAAGTAATAAAAATCACCAAGTTCTCTAAGGAGTGAACAGGCAAAACAGGTGTGGAAAATACAAGAAAAATGAAACACAGATGGCAAATATAGAGTGTGTTGGTTGAGAGAAATGGCAGAATTAGTGTCAGACAAAATGTCAAGGCATATTTATATGACCAGATACCTAGTGACTATTACGTGGTGGGAGAGGGGACATGTTTAGAAAATTCTTCAATATATATTACTACATTTTCTATATGTTTTTGTGGCAGAGAATGCTGTCAATAACCATTTTTCATTTAGGAACAGGATCAGCAAAGTTTTACCTGGGCACATGGCTATCCAGCTAGACTACAGGTTCATTTGCAGTAGAGTGGCTATGTGCCTTGTTGCTAATCAGAAGTAAAAAAAAAAAAAAAAAAAGTGATTAGGGATGTGTGCAGTGGCCCATGCCTGTAATCCCAGCACTTTGGGAGGCCGATGTGGGAGGATTGCTTGACCCCAGGACTTTGAGACCAGCATGGGCAATATGGCAAGATCCCATCTCTACAAAAAATAGCTGAGCATGGTGGTGCATGCCTGTGGTCCTAGCTCTCGGGAGACTGAAGTGGGAGGATTGCTTGAGCCTGGGGAGCTCAAAACTGGAGTGACCCCTGCTCATGCCACTTCATTTAAAGTAATGTGTTTGGCTTCTTTGATTTCCTTTTCACTATTTTTTGAGATGAAATATGACCTGGTGCTAGGGACTTGGCTTTTTTTTTTTTCTTTTTTTTTGAGACGGAGTTTCACTCTTGTTACCCAGGCTGGAGTGCAATGGCGCGATCTCGGCTCACCGCAACCTCCGCCTCCTGGGTTCAGGCAATTCTCCTNACCGCAACCTCCGCCTCCTGGGTTCAGGCAATTCTCCTGCCTCAGCCTCCTGAGTAGCTGGGACTACAGGCACGCGCCACCATGCCCAGCTAATTCTTTGTATTTTTAGTAGAGACAGGGTTTCACTATGTTGACCAGGATGGTCTCGATCTCTTGACCTCATGATCCACCCGCCTTGGCCTCCCAAAGTGCTGGGATTACAGGCATGAGCCACCGCGCCCGGCCTAGGGACTTGGCTGTATGCAGAGGAGCAGAGTGGAACTTGGGGGGTTGGGAGAGTAACAGGATGAATGGAACTTTGATTCCTAGATGACCTTTTGGAGCAGAGCCTCTTACCTTAAATAAGTTTGCCTCAATATTCATATCTGAGGCGAAGACCTACATGCAAGTAGTTTAGAACTTAACAAAGGAGCAGAAATAAGGGAGAGGGAGAGTGAAATAGGAAAGCAGTTATCAAGTTGGTCACTGCTATAGATGTCTTGAAACCCTCTGACAATCCTTACAAAATGCATTCTAAAACTACCTAGGGCTGAAAAAAGGCTATCATTTTTCCCATTGGTTCTTATCCACTACCGGTGAAAATGGTTTCCTGCTGCTAATTACCCCACACTTTGGATTGCACAGGTGCATTTATAGCGATTGAGTTTCCTTGAGCAAAGAGAGAGATATAGCACAAACCCAAGGTGAGGCATTGCGTGCGTGCACGGTAAAGCCTGGTCAGTTTGCTTAGAACTCGTTGTCCAGAAGAGGCTGGAATAAGGGGTATGATCCTGAAGATTTAAAGTGGTGCACAAGGGTTATTTAACACAGCACACTTCCTGCTTGAACCACTCAGATCCACTCGTGTTCTGCATTCATTCCAACCCATCACAGAGTTCCCTTCAAAGTTGTGGCTGGCCACAATCTTGGCAAGCACTTAATATTAAGAACGTTACTGGAAAATGTTATGTTTCTATTACTGCAGTGAATCCTACTTCTGTCATTGACATTCAACATTTCCTTCCTCTTCCATGTTTTTAAAATTTCTAGATCTCCCTGTTGCTCAGCTAGCATCTCTACTGATCGTTGTTGCTTGCTTGATGGCATCATCCAGGTCTTCAACCCTGAGAGATGGACCCCTTACTTGCCATGTCCTAGTTGGCCTGCAGTTGCTATAATTGCCCATTTGTAATTATCAGTGGGCATAAAGGCACAAAGAAACAGCCTTGTGAATACCCTGGATTCAATATATTCTCTTCACTCACTTTTTCGTACACCATGAGCTATGGTGGTCAGAATTACACTCAGTATTACAATAACTTATTTTTTTGCCAGTTTGTTCCCAACATTAAGGAGCCAAAAGTTACTAGGTGGTAATTGTGGCATCAAGTTCAGTGTAACCCCTGTGTCCCCCTGATAGAAGCATTTCTCATCTCACCCCACCTCCAGACCAGGACCACAAATATGGCCAACATAGAGTTTCCAAGTCAAAAAGTGCAAATTCTGCAAATGGGTCACAGGTAGTAATGGTTTGAGAGGTCAGTCCTACTTTTACCCTTTGATAAAGTGCTTTCATCTCATGTTCTGAGGAGTTCTTGGTGAAATCCTTTCACCTCATGTTCTGAGCAACACGTATTCTAGCTTCAGAATCACAGCACCATATATTGGCCATTGATTTAGCACACATACTTCATATTGAAATATCCCAGCCCATTAAGTGTTGTCCCTTGAGCTGGAACTTACCTGGGCCTTAAACACGTTTTTATGTTTATTATTATTATTATTATCATTATTAGATTTTTCAGTGAGGTGTGATATTTAAGACCATTGGACAATGTATCAGTGGCTCCAACTTCTTTGCTCTAAAGTAAGTCTCTTAGTTTGAGTGATATATGAGCCATGATGCTGAATCTGATGTTCTGTAAGACTTGAGATGGTGAAGCTGTTGGCAGAGACAGCAAACTCATATCTAAGGAAGATGTCTGCTTAGGGACATATTTTTGCTCCCTTCAGAGTTAAAGTCTGAGTCAAGGCAATCAACTTGTCTCCCAAGTGGTTGGCTAGTCTCTTAGTATATTAAAGGTGACCAGTACACCTACTGCAGGCAGTCTGCATCTAGACTATTATGTGAAAGAAATACACACTTGCTTGTTTGAATCGCTGTTATTTATGGCAGTGTATAGCAAATGAATGCAGACATTATTACCTGAAATGAGGTGCTGCTATAACATAAACTTACAAGATGAGGTAATGACTGACTGACTGGAAAGTAGTTAGTAAAGAAACAGATGTGGCAGGTTTGACAATGATTGTCAGATAAGCATTAGTCACTTTGCAAGCAGAAGTGAAAGGGAGTATAGTTAAAATGGAGGCTTTCTTATTTATAGGACAAATTCTAAATTTTCTAATTTGACAGTGTTAGGGGGCTTTCAGGTTTGGCAAAACCTGCTTCTTCCATAGCCCCAAACCACAGGAGATGGCATTGTCCTTCAGGCAAGAGCCTCCTATATATGTTTTCAGCCAGAAAGAGGGAGAAAAAGTGGGAGCCCTCCCACCAACAACAGACCCAGGGCATCCCATTCCCACCTAAGTCTGCTTTTTTTAGGTGGCCTGGAGGTAGCTACTCTAAGGGAAAGCTGGATAAACTGAACATAGCAACCAGAAAATAGAATCTGAAAGCTTAAGAATTGTAAGAAAGTGTTATCCTTGAAGCCGCTTTACCATGGACAATACTGGAAACAAGGATTCTAGGAGCCCACTAAATTTGGGGGAACATTGTTTGCCAAGGAAATCACAAACATGGTGCCTATCCCAGCAATCTCCAGCTGGAAACTGGACCAGCAGAAAGCATACTGCAAAGCAGTATGTGGTCACCTACAGAGTAACTCCCAACCACTCACTTCAGATGTGTGCCAATTACCATCTTATGCCTCTCCAGCCCAAATTCATCTTTTATGGTCTGCACTGCAGAAATGGAGGTTACCCTTTAAATAGTTTTCTCCTGCCAGTCGGTACAGTGTTAAACTCTGTCAATAGAAGGTGCTGGAAAGAGATGGAAGAAGGAAAGGGTGTTCTTTCCAGCTTTGATGTGCTTAACTGGCAGGCTCTTCTAGCATATGTGGCTTCTCCATTGCTTGGTTCCTACAGAGTATGGCAATCAGCAGTATGCAGAGGCAGCAGCTTCATAGTGATGTTCCTATAGCAAGGCACCACCTCATGAACAGCTATTTTTAGCACCCTAGAGGGTGGATTTTTGGTAAATTTCACTGAGTCAATCCTGCAGTGGCTTCTCTGACATTAAGTGAGCCAGGGTCTCTCCATTGAGGTCTACACTTCAGTCCCTGGGTAGCTTCTTCCTTGGAGTTCTCTCTCAGCCCTAAGGATGGTGACTGCTCCTTATATAAGCAATTCCTACTCTTTAGTTTTCTTTTATTCTTATTAGCCAAATCCTTATGATTATACATTCCTATTATAGTTAGTAATTTATATTAAGCTTTCATTGTTCAAATTATTCTGTGGTTTCTCTTCTGATTAGACCCAGATCGATATAAGGTGACACCACAGTAGAAAATGAATAATGGAGAAGAATGACTCACAAGGGGTAAACCCAGTGGCCTTGGGGGTGGGGCACAGCAGACAAAGGAGTTCCTTCCAGAGACCAGAACCAGAGCCTAACCAAGGAATTTACTTTATGCTTGGGAAGGAAGCCTTTTGAATTCCTGCCAATCAATGTCATAGTGATTACCAAGTTTCCTAGTCTTTTTTTCAGAATGATAGTGTTTATTTCTTTTCTTTATCCTACTCCACTATTTTGCATTAAGATATATGGGATTGTAACTAACTTGTATATTAGATAATAAATTGCTAATTTCTGAGGAGCCAGTTTTAGATCAGGTGGAGAGAAATAAACAGAAATCTCAGATTTTGAACTGGGAACAATAACTGGATAAGCTTTAATTGAGTTTTTAGGAGAGAATCTGTTGTGTTCTTTGTATGGGAAGATGGTGCATGTGGATTTGGGGGGCTTGAGGCCAAAGGCAGAAACTTCTAATCTTTCTTTAATATACTCTCCCTGTTTTCCTTTAATAATAAAGCTCTTCAAATTCTTGCTGAGTGCTTGCTTGCCCAGCAAGACACTATGGTTTCCAAGTTTTCTGTGTAGATGTATAAGGCTGGGCTCTTGACAATGGAATGTTAAGGGGAACTGATAACATGCAGCATCCCAGTCTTGCTTGCCTGTCTCTTTTTTCTGGTTTTCTTAGTTTTGGATTGACACCGTGTTGGTGAGCCAGTTTTGAATATGTAGTCAAGGGGAAGCTCTTTAGGGGTTCAAAGAGTCCCACATAGAAAACCTGGGTTCCTTACTGTACCCTTGGGTAGTAGAGTCTCCCTCTTGCCCTGGATCCCCTGCCTTCCTCTGGACTGATACGTGAGAGAATGAAATTCTTTTTGTTTCCTTAGAGCTATTGTATTCTTGGTCTTTTTGTTACATCAGCTTAACCTGTTCCCTAACTAAAACAGTCTTCTTTCTGAGATTCCTTTCAAATTAAATATTTTACTTCTGACATGCAACTTTTACAGGATTTCTTTCCCTTGAGTCTACTCCTCCCATTTTTTTTTTTTTTTTTTTTTTTTTTTT